>NW_020439047.1:665750-682762 GCF_000699045.2 Agrilus planipennis | reverse complement strand
TTCTATCTATTTCTTTATTTATTCTAGGTAAATTCAGCAATAAGTTTCGAGCCTGTTTTTCTATTTTTTCTATATATAAAGTTTGCAGATTTTGAAAATGTTTAAACAAGGATTTCTCAACGTAATATTTTCTAATACTTATCATCTCTGTTTCTTTGAAAAGTTGTTCTGTAGGGTATAAAATAAGTTTATCAAAGATTATTTTTAACATTTTCTTTTGTATACATTCTAGTTGTTTGATGCTTTTCACATAAGTTCCACCCCATGCAATAATACCATATGTGGCCATGGACCAGAATAGTGCGTAATAAACTGTGACAACTTGTTTTTTGTGTAAGAGGTTTCTGATCTTATAAAAAATGTATATCAAATATCTTGTTTTTCTACAAACTATTTGGACCTGGTCATTCCAGTTAAGATTTGAGTCAATGTATACCCCGAGGTATTTAGTTTTGTCGACCCTTGTGATTATCTCACAAGTACAATTTAAACAATTTCAATTTTTATCATGAACTTTGAGGACGACATTTATGGGAATGCTATTTTTATAACTACCAAAAGTTAAAAATACGGTTTTCTTACTATTTAGTGTAAAGTGATTTTTGTAAAGCCAATTTGCAACATTTTGTAGTTTCATTTCGGCGTTTTTTACAGCTCGGACCCAAGTTTCGTCGCGTGCCATTACTACAGTGTCATCCGCGAAAGACACTATGTCACCCATAGGAAGAGTGTCAAACATGTCATTTATATATAATATAAATAAGATTGGGCCTAAAATAGTACCTTGTGGGACGCCACACTCGACACGCATTTCTGAGCTATAATTTTCTCCGATTTTAACCACTTGTTTTTGATTAAACAAGTAACTTTTGATCAAGTTATATGTTCTGCCTCTAAAACCCGTTTTATACATTTTTGCCAATAATATTTCTTGATTTACCGTGTCGAAGGCTTTGACTATATCTAGAAATATAGCTAAACATGGTTTTTATTACTAATAGCCGTTTGTACATAATCGCTCACCGTTGTTATTGCGTCATCTGTATTTTTCCCTGTTTGAAAACCAAATCGATAAGTTCAAATTTAAGTATAAAACTAGTTATTCTACTTTTAATTGCTTTCTCAAAAATTTTTGCAAAATTTGATATCAACGAAATCGGTCTATAGTTCGTGGTCAGTTCTCTATCCCCCGATTTAAAAATGGGCAAAATTTCTGCTTTTTTAAAGTGGTCCGGAAAAATCGCATTATCTATGCAATTATTCAAAATGTGCGTTAGCGGTTTCGCAATCAAATGTCCTATCAATTTAACAATTTTTATCGGTATCTTGTCCATACCTGATGCTTTGCCATTTTTCATTTTTAGTATAATATTTAGAGTTTCCTGCTCAGTGATAGGTTCTAAAAACATAGAATTTGGATTTTCCTTAACATTTGTGCATACATCATTTATCAAATTTCGTTCGAACTTCACCGCCATATCTAGACCTACAGTAGCAAAAAATGTATTGAATTTATTTGCGATATCTTTTTCCTTTTGTGAACTTTGGTTATTTACATTTCTCTTTATTTTTGTTATGGATGAGTCATTACGCGATTTCTCATTTATTTTAGAATTTATAAAATCCCGTAGTTTTTTCTATCATTTCCTATTTTTTCAATTTCATTATCATTATGACTTTTTTAGCTTCGCTTATACTTTGTTTAAGTTTATTTTTATACTTCAGTTATTTATTTTTCAAAAAGACGTTTTGTGGGTTTTTTTTGACTTGATTGTACAATTTCTCTTTGACTTTGCAAGAATTTATAAGTTCCCTTGTTATCCAGTCTTTTCTAGCTTTACATTGCTTTTTCCTTTATTTAATAGTTGTCGCTGAATTTATACTGCCATTCCCATCTGGGGATGTGCTCCTCCGCATCGCCTTCAACTCCTACAAGGCACATACATGCGGATTTTTCGCTCCGCTTTAAACTACCCCTGGAGGTAGGAGATATATGCGATGCAGGTACGCGAGTAGAATTTATTTTTGGGAACCGGTTGGGTCCCGACTGGGTTTTCCCAAAATCAAATGGGGTCCCAAATGGGATACCCAACCGGTTCCCTATTAGAAATGTAACGCCTACCCCACCTGGGACCCGGTAAGGAAAGCCCTAATTGGAAACGTGCCTTTCACGTTGAGCTACGCCGGGATTCGTTTCAGCAAATAGGTATCCATATATTTAAATGGATCTTGTTGGAGCATACGTAATCCTAAAATGTAGCATCGTACTACAGATGACGTTTACCGCGCCATTTGTGGTATTTTATATCACTTCAATTGTTTAATAAAATGTATCTGGAATTGAATTATTGTACGTTGTATCACTATTACCATTCTCACAAACAACGTTTTCATGATTGAATATTGTCTAACCTCAAATTTTCTTCTTCATGTATTAAAGATAACTCCCGATTTTTTTCACGAAATCTTCTGATACGTAAACGTGTAAGTTCACGACGTCTTTCTTGCGATGAATTTGTTGACATATTACATAAACAAATTGTTGAAAATATCAATGTTGATACACGAAAAAAAAAAATATCACTGAACTGTTTTGTAAACTACTAGTAGTTATACTGGGAATGAACGCTTGCTACCCCACTTGCACTTCAAAAAGTCTTTTTGGATTACAATAAAATGAGTCTAAGATTCAGTTAGGGAAATCTCAATTGGGTCCCAATGAATACTTTCTAATAAATGGCCAACTGTTGCATGAAAGTATAAAAAATAATTATTAATAGGATAGAATAAATAAAATAACTATTTTAAAATANTAACTATATATATATATATATACATATAACAGTGGAGCTAAAAGTGTTTGACGTGTAAAATGTCGTACATGACGAACTGCATGGTACCGCTCCCCTGGGCGTCCACCTGACAGAGATAGTCCTCCATTTCCTGGAAAAAGTCTACCCGAAGTTTTTGATTAACCACCATCCATGTGGCGACCATTCCGCGAGAAGCTTGCCAGCCATTGCATTCCAAAATGGTGAAGGGACTTCGGTATTTGGTAACGGTGTACGGTTAAAAGTGATGTAGTAGTACATGTTGAAACAGCTGCAGAGAGAAGTTTATCTGTTAGAGAGAAGACGTCTTCTGTTGATTTCAGGCTTTCACGACCGGTGTTATTCTCTGATATATATATATATACACACATTCCGGGCTGTTGTGCCGTGGTCGGTTTCTTACTTTCTTCAGTTACTCATTGTCAACAAAATTGAATGCTACCGCTTGAAGATGCCAGAAGTAAGAGCTGGCGAAATGTCACATAAAGAAGAAAGAAACAGACCACGGCATAATAGCCCGGAAAGTGTATATATATATCAGAGAAGAAGTCTTCTGCTAAAGGTACTTTTTGTTTAGATTATACTCGAGGAAGGGAAATCTTCGAAAGACACCCCCGAGGAGAGGTAGTGTGGGATTCTTACCGACTAAAACCCCTCCTCAAGCGGTGAGATAAAGAGTAGAAGGCTGGGGATTGAGGATAGGGTTTAGATTAGAAATGGGTTAAGAGTGCGGGTAGAAGGGAGTGTTGGGGAGGAAACCGAAGTAGGTGGTCCACCTCTGTAGTGCTGGATGGACACTCGCGCTAAAAAGTGAAACTAGGAGCTGGAAGTGAGCGGCTCATTGTAGAAGGTGACAGGGCCTTCGAAAATGGTCGTTTGGTTTCGGTGCGAAGTTTGAGAGTGCCGAGACGGTGGGGTTTGTGTAGCCTGACACGCAGGCCCGGAGATTTGCCGCGAATGTAATTGCAGCCTAGGGGAGAGAAGGTAAACCGGTGCCTTGCAAGGGTTTCAGGCGGTGGGAAAGGGTGCATCCCAAGACGGGAACGGCATAGGAGCAAATTCTCCTAATAATTGCGTTAAACGCACGGATTTTAGTCTGTTGGGAGATGGCGCTATTTCGGAAGAAAGGTTTAAGTACGATGAACGCACCCAGAGCCTTGTTACGGGTCGCCGTAGTGTGGTACCGCCAGTTTAGGCATCTGTCGAAAACTACGCCTAAGTACGTGACGGAGCTGCTCCATTCGATGGGGCGGTTGTTGACGATGATAGAGGGAGGTTTTCGGAGCCTACAAGCGAAGAAGATTGCTTCCGATTTGGTCTCGTTAATGGAGAGTCTCCATATCCGATACCAATTTAGGAGCCGGGGCAGAAACGTATTAATTCTTGCTGTGCAATGGAAAATGGCAAGGGTTTATGATGGCAATGTCGTTAGCGTACAGAGCAGTCATAATGGAAATCTGGGAGGGCATGTCCGCGCAAAATAGGTTAAACAAAATAGGAAAAAATTTGGAGTTTTGTGGGACACCGGCTGTGACGGGTTTACTGGCAGAGAGAGCAGAGCCAACGCGGACCCAACGGCTTCTGTCTGTGAGGAAGGACCTAATAATCTCAACCAGAAAGTGAGGGAGGTTAAGGGCGATGAGTTTACAAATAAGGCCTTCGTGCCAAACTCGGTCGAAGGCTTGTTGGACGTCAAGAAGTAGCATGGAAGTGTGACGCCGCTTGTTAAGGTTATCGGAGATATGTTCCGTAACACGACAAAATTGGTGACCGGTGCCGTGTTGCCTGCAGAAACCGTGTTGGAAGTTGGGGAGAAGGTTGTTTTACTCCACGTGGTCTAAGAGCTGATCGAGATGGATGGCTTCAACTACTTTGCTCAACGAACTGATCAGGCTAACGGGCCTGTAGCTTGAGTGAGAGCTGAGGGGCTTCCCTTTTTTGGGGAGACAGATAACAGTGGCGGAGCCGCATGATAGCGTTTGTGATGTTGCACAGTGCGGTGATGTGCTTTGGTGGCAGGACTTTGAGGACTCCGTAAGGAAGATCTCACGGGGTGTAGTTCGTCTGAATTCGGAATTTATGGGAACGAAGTTTTGGGAGACGGCTTTGGTACGCTCAAGTTGGCAAGGTCCACTGGACTAAGTAGTGGGGAGCACTGGAGGCCTAAAGGGTCTGCGAAGGTCAGCTTTTTCTTCGTCTGAAGAGTAGGTGGAGCCGTTCTATTTTAGTGGCTCTATTACGAAGGGAACGGATCACTTTCCAAGTGCTTCGGGGGTGTGTTTCTGTCTGAGCGATATAATCATTGAAGAATGCGCCTCGGAATTCTGTGAGACGAGTTTTTAGTTCTCGTTGGAGGCCGTTCAATTCTGCACGCTGTGCTGGGTCGCGGTGTCTATTCCACAGACGTCGGGTCGTGTTTTTCCTCTAAAGGAGGTCAAGAATGTCTGCAGGGTGAGTATTGACTGGGGGGTGGTGGCTGGGCGGGAGGTCGTGGAACGCTCGACTGCGCTGGCAATCTCGTTTGAAAGGAGATTTACCGCTTCATCGAGTTCCTCTATTGTGAGAATTTGAGTGCACTTAAAAGAAGATGACTCGAGGGTGTAGCGCAGATGTAGCCAGTCTAACGAGGATGTTACCTTTGCGAGGTGGTAAGTTGGGCGACCGATTTGGATATGAACAGGAAGGTGATCTGAGCTTAGATCGTTAAGATCAGTAGGGTCGGCGGAGATGTTAACGTTCCTTGTGAGGAAGACGTCTAGAATATCTGGAAGGTGGTTTTGACAATGCCTTTTCTATTACTATATCGGTAGCCCCAGGAGACGTGCTTGGCATTGAGATCGCCTGCGACGATAGTTAAGACGTTTGATGGGAGTAGAAGTGGGAGGTTTGAAAGATCCTCTTCGTCTGGGGGGGAGTATAATGAGATAATTTTGACAGGGCCCAAAGTTGAAGTGATTTCAATGCCAACTGCTTCTAAAGAGTCAAAAGCCAAAGGCTTGTGTTAGATAGAATTCCTAACGAGGATGGCTACGCCGCTGCCGCCGAAGTTTTCACTATCCTTTTTGTAGGCTGTGAAGTTTGGTACAAAAAGCCTGATTGTTTGGGATAAAAAGGTTTCGGTGATGCAAACAACACCTATGGACTTTTCCTCGAGGAAGTGCTCGAGTTCAGTCACTTTACCTCTAATGCCATGGGCATTCCAGGTAACTAAACGAAAATTATTTGGGTGGGCTGTCTTAGACATTGGTGAGTGGTTGGAGGACGGCGACTAAACTGGCTATCATTGTCTGTACGATAGCCTGGATTTTGTCCTGAAGGAATGGAGTTGCACCTGATGTTGTAGCGGTGCTTGGGGTTGGGTTCGGCTTACGGGTGGGGGGTTGTGGGGTTGCTCTCACGGCCCTTGCGTAAGGCATTTGGGGAGCTGTCATTACGGAGGCAACATGCGAGCGGGCGGTTGCTTGGGTGCTCTTCGGAGCAGCCGGGATGGTGTTGGCCTTTTTTGGGGCGTCGGTTTTCCGCGGAACCTTGGGGCAACCGCGATAGGTAGCACGGTGACTGCCTTTGCAGTTCGCGCAGGAAGGAATGGAGTCTTGTTTGTCTTTCGCCTTGCATTCAGCTGAGACATGGTTTCGGCCGCAGAAAAAACAGGCCCAGGCTGCGGCGGCATTGGGGTACGTCTTTGTTTGCTTTCTTAGGCTCAACTTTTACGTTGAGCCCGCAGATCTTGCCAAGCTCGAATATTACCTTGGGCTTTTCGTCTGCTCGATCAAGGCAAACAGAAACTAGTGACCAGATTTTACTACCGTTAGACATGCGATGGATGCCACGGGTAGCAAACCCTTTGTGAGTCTGCTCAGATTGAGTATCGTCCGTTGATATGGACTCACAGACTCCGCGAAGGACGATGCGAAGGTCCCTGTCTTGGCGGAGCTGGTTGGTAGTAAACTCGACGTTTGATTCGTCGAGGAGAGAATAGAGGTGGTGGAAGTCCACCACAGAGTTGGGATATACTGTAATGGAGTCTGCGATGTTAATTGCCCGTCGGGCGGAAATATCGTGGCTTTCCATGCCATCGAAATCCGGCAAAAGTCCCTTTGGCCGAAAATTCTTCGCGCCATGGACAGCCACGGCATCGCCACTCGTCGGGCGATCAATACAAAAGACTCTATAAGAGTCTACCCCAACTCCGTGGACGATTTTCGTCGACTCTCGTCGTTCCTCGACGAATCTAAAGTTGAGTTCTCTACGAACCAACTTAAGCAAGACCGTGATCTTCATGTTGTCCTTCGTGGAGTGTGCGAAGACATTTCCTGTGAAGACGTCAAAGCCGAGCTTACGAACAAAGGCTTTGCCATACGCGGCGTCCACCGAATGTCAAACGGTGGGAAAATCTGGCCCTTAGTGTCCGTTCGTCTGGACCGCTCCTCTCTCAAGTCCAAGTCAATCTTCGAACTTGGCAAGGTCTGCGGGCTCAATGTAAAATTTGAGCCGAAAAAGGCCACAAAAGACATCCCGCAATGCCGCCGTTGTTTGAAGTTCTTTCACACGGCCAATTACTGTCACGCCGCATGGGTTTGCGNTTGAACTATATTAAATTGTCTGTTTTCGCACTTTTTCTTTCAATTTACGAATTAAACAGACCCTAATATCCTACTGACTGCGCCAAATGTTATATTCCAAAATTGGAACAAAGACTTTTTAAAAAGTTTACTAATACAAAGTACAAACTATACTAGGTCTAGTCTTAAGCTAGAATAACTATTCTACTCTACGAGCGGCTTTTATAACTTTAGACTATAAACGTAGTGTCAGCAAAAGATGTGTTGGTGTATCACGCTATATCTTGCCTGAAGATATATATATATATATCAGAGAAGAAGTCTTCTGCTAAAGGTATTTTTTTTGTTTAGATTATACTCGAGGAGGGGAAATCTTCAAAAGACACCCCTCGAGGGGAGGTAGTGTCGGATTCTTACCGACTAAAACCCCTCCTCGAGCGGGGAGATAAACCCTGTGGATTGCTCATCCCCTGGAAAAGAGTGGAAGACTGGGGATTGGGGATATGGTTTAGATGGGAAATGGGGTAAGAGTGTGGGTAAAAGGGAGTGTTGGAGAGGAAACCGAAGTAGGTGGTCCACCTCTGTAGTGCTGGATGGACACTCGCGCTAAAAAGCGAAACTAGGAGCTGAAAGTGAGCTGCTCATTGTAGAAGGTGACAGGGCCTTCGGAAACGGTCTTTGGTTTCGGTGCGAAGTGCTGAGACGGTGAGGTTTGTGTAGCCTGACACGGAGGCCCGGAGATTTGCCGCGAATGTAATTGTAGCCTCGGGGAGAGAAGGTAAACCGGTTACGATTAGAATTTGTGTGTTTCTGACGAACCAGGGGTAGTCTAGTGCGGAGCGAAGAATCAGCATGTGAGTGCCTTGCAAGGGTTTTAGGCGGTGGGGAAGGGCGCATCCCTAGACGGGAATGGTATAAGAGCAAATGCTCCTAATAATTGCGTTAAACGCACGGATTTTAGTCTGTTTTGAGATGGTGCTATTTTGGAAGAAAGGTTTAGGTGCGATGAATGCACCCAGAGCCTTGTTACGGGTCGCCGTAATGTGGTGCCGCCAGTTTAGGCATCTGTCGAAAACGACGCATAAGTACGTGACGGAGCTGCTCCATTCGATGGGGCGGTTGTTGACGATGATGGAGGGAGGTTTTCGGAGCCTACGAGAGAAGAAGATTGCTGCCGATTTAGTCTCGTTAATGGAGAGTCTCCATTTACGATACCATTTTAGGAGCCGGGGCAGAAACCTATTAATTCTCGCTGTGCAATGGAGAATTACACTGGAAGAGTGTATGATGGCAATGTCGTTAGCGTATAGAGCAGTCATAATGAAAATCTGGGAGGGCATGTCCGCGCAAAAGAGGTTAAACAAAGTAGGAGAAAATTTGGAGACTTGTGGGACACCGGCTGTGACGGGTTTACTGACAGAGAGAGCAGAGCCAACGGGGACCCGAAGGCTTCTGTCTGTGAGGAAGGACCTAATAATCCCAACCAGAAAGTGAGGGATGTTAAGGGCGATGAGTTTACAAATCAGGCCTTCGTGCCAGACTCGGTCGAAGGCTTGTTGGACGTCAAGAAATAGCAGGGAAGTGTGATGCCGCTTGTTAAGGTTATTGGAGATATGTTCGGTAAAACGAAGAAGTTGGTGTTCGGTGCCGTGTTGCCTGCGGAAACCGCGTTGGAAGTCGGGGAGAAGGTTGTTTTACTCCACGTGGTCTAAGAGCTGATCGGGAAGGATGGCTTCAACTACTTTGCTCAACGAACTGAGCAGGCTGATGGGCCTGTAGCTTGAGGGAGAGCTGAGGGGCTTCCCTTTTTTTGGTGAGACAGACGACAGTGGCTTCTTTCCATACCAAAGGGAAGTGGTGGAGCCGCATGATAGCGTTTGTGATGTTGAACAGTGCGGTAATGTGCTTTGGTGGCAGGACTTTGAGGACTCCGTTGGGAATTCCGTCAGCGCCAGGGGCATTTCTCTTTTACAGAGAACGAATAGTAAGGAAGATCTCACGGGGTGTAGTGCGTCTGAATTCATGGGAACGAAGTTTCGGGAGACGTCTTTGGTACGCTCACGAAAGTTGGCAAAGTCCACTGGACAATGTAGTGGGGAGCACTGGAGGCCTAAAGAGTCTGAGTCGGAAGTTGAACTGATTTCAATGCCAACTGCTTCTAAAGAGTCGGAAGCCAAAGAGATAGGCATGTGTTTGATAGAATCCCTAACGAGGATGGCTACGCTGCCGCCGCCAGAGTTTTCACGATCCTTTCTGTAGGTTGTGAAGTTTGGGACAAAAGTCTGATTTTTTGGGATAAAAAAGTTTCGGTGATGCATGCATTACCGATTGAATTTTTCTCGAGGAAGTGCTCGAGTTCAGTTACTTTACCTCTAATGGCATGGGCATTCCAGGTAACTAATCGAAGATTATTTGGGTGGGCTGAGTTAGACATTGGTGAGTGGTTGGAGGACGGTGACTTAACTGGCTACCATTGTCTGTACGATAGCCTGGATTTTGTCCTGAAGGAACGGAGTTGCAGCTGGTGTTGTAGCGGTGCTTGGGGTTGGGTTGGGCTTAAGGGTGAGGGGTGGTGGGGTTGCTCTCACGGCCCTTGCGTAAGAAATTTTGGGGAGCTGTCTTTACGGAGGCTACAGGCGAGCGGGCGGTTGCTTGGGTCGACGCGAAGGTCCCTGTCTTGGCGGAGCTGGTTGGTAGTAAACTCGACGTTTGATTCGTCGAGGAGAGAAGAGAGGCGGCGGAAGTCCTCCACAGAGTTGGGATATACTGTAATGGAGTCCGCGGTGTTAATTGCCCGTCGGGCGGAAATATCGTGGCTTTCCATTCCACGGGGAATCTTAGGCCAAAGGGTTTTTTGACGGATAGAAATTGGGGGAGGAGCTGCGGCACCATGGCCGGCGGTTTCGGGCTCGGACTCATCCGTCGACGTCGCAGAAGATGACGACGATAGGAAAGGCGTTCGCCTTCGGCGTTTGGTTCGACAGCTGTTAACTTTCGTAAAGCCGTTGACGGAGGTGGGAGAAGTTGTCTTCGACGAGGCAACTACCTGTGAGGACGGGGCGGTGGTAATAGCGAAGGTGCTCGGCACGATGTCTTCTGACATGGGAGTGAGCGTGGCTTCATTGTCAGCATGGTGACGGATAAAAGTACCTAAAAGGGTTAGGTTTTCCTTCAACTCGCCGAACAAAATGATGACGTCGGCGAGGCAGAGACCCTCCAAGAGTGCAGGACCCTTGGGGAGAGCCATTTCCGAAATGACAGACGTCAGAAGCGAAAAACGCTTTTTGGTGGGCATGGCTACGGCTGTACGGGGAAAGACGGTTGTTTTGCTAGTAAGCGGGTTAATGGGAACGAAGAAGTACAAGGGGACGTTGCGTACTCGGTCCCCAAGATTATTAGGTTGGTTAAAATTAACTAAAACTTACCTAAAAACGGCTGGGTAATGTGTTGTAATCACAAGAACGTTCGAGCTCGAATGGTTAGGCCTCGTATGTAGTCGTCTGAAAGCGCGGACTAGAGAACGATTGTGGCGGTTGTCGGGCGAGTTTTATGCTACAGCGGCTGCTGGTAGACTATCACTAAAGGTATGGAAAGAGTGGGAACTTATATAATTTGGAGGAGTGGGGTAGAAGTAGAGTGAAAAGAATTTTTGGAGACACGAAACTATTTAAAAAATTACTTAAATATAGCACGAATGCTTGCCCTTTATTAAGAAGACTGCTAGAATCTGAAAAAAGAAAATATAGTTAAAGAATTACCTTATGCCGAGATATTTAACTGTGAGTTTAATTATGGTTTCACGAGTCCCGACACTGACACCTGTGATAATTGCGACAAATTTAAGCTACAATTGCAAGAGGCGCGTGGAGAACAAAGGCAAATAATTCAGGTCAATTATGAAAAGCATTTAAAAGATGTTTGCATTAGATATAGGCTTAAGAAAGCTGATAAAATTAGAGTTAGGGAAAATAATACTGAAAAAGTTATAATGATCGATTCACAAAAATATCTTCCCACTCCGGAAATACCTAGGAAATTTGACACTAACCTCATGTCTTTCATTTCAAATTCTGGTTTTAATTTGTCTTTTAATTGTGAAATATGTTACTCAATTGATCCAAACAAATAAATGTCATCTACATATAACAAAACATACAATCCATCTTTCCCATTGCACCTTTTAAACAAATATGAGTCACAATTTGGCTTCGAAAAACCTTCTCTGGCCATAACATAAAATGAGTCTAAGATTCAGTTAGGGAAATCTCAATTGGGTCCCAATGAATACTTTCTAATAAATGGCCAACTGTTGCATGAAAGTATAAAAAATAATTATTAATAGGATAGAATAAATAAAATAACTATTTATAAATAATTATTAATTACTCGTCAATAAGGTTATAGTTGGGAGGTGCGGTTTGGGCAAAGTTTGGAATTGCTCTAAAATACGCAGATCAATGTTCATTGGGCATAGGTGGGAAATGCCCAATTTGGGAAAATCCAACAACCTCCAATAGGGACCTAATTGGAATTTGGAATTCCCAAAATAAATTCTACTCGGGTGTACTGCAGCCCGGCTTCACGGGAGACTCATCAACAAACGTAAAATTACAGATTGTAGAGTTACTGTTTGGTTGTGGTAGGAATGGTACGTACGGATGTTGTTAAAGCCAGGTATAGAAACAGAAAATTTGTGAGATAGGTTCTTTGGAATATTTAATGATTCTAGGTAGATTTTATGCTTTAGAATGTATTTGTAATTGTAATTGTTATCGGGTTGTGCTTCGAACTAACGATGGGAAAATCCAATCATTCACTTATCTAGGAAACGGTCTGAAAACGTGTACGTACAGGTCCACTACCCTGGAAAGTACACGTAGTCATATTCTTAGAATAGGTGGGTTGTTCCTCCCCACGTTACATTCCAAAATTATTGAACCTTAACTTTTTGAACATGCCCATCAAGCATCAGTATTCTCTTTAGACAGAACTTATCAGTAACTTGAACAATACAGAACCTTTCAGCAACTTAACCAATCAGAACAATATTTTATTCATATTCAGTATTTAATTTAGTATAATACTTTTTGTTATTTGTTTTCGAATTAGTTTTTAAATAAACTAAGATCAAGTGTTGGTAAAGAAGTATTTTTTCTAAACCCAAGCATTAACAGATGTAGTGGTAGAATGTCTTCACAAACAATGGAAAAAGGAAGTTGTTGGATGTAGATTGAGTGAGACACAAGATATTGGAAAGGTCCGAATTTGCACTGTTTAGTAAACTAGTTTAAGCAAATATTGCAATTCATGGCTATAACATTGTGGTCACCCTGACTGTGGTCGTAGTAAGAGGTGACTATCAAAAGTTGTGGTTCTGAGAAGAACCGATTTGTAATATCGTTAGACACATTATCTGCATCATTGATGATTGGCACTAAATCACAGCTTCCAAGGGTTGACACTTTATCAGCATCCGAATAATAGCGAGCCTGGTGTTAGACTAATTTTATTCGGATATTTACAGACTATTTATACAAAATTTATTTACATGGTTTAAATGGCAAAGAACATTTCAGCACATTACATTTGTATGTGTATTTGCTGTTGACCTAGTTAGTCGCAGTGTGTCGCGACCTAACTAAGTCAGCACAAATGTAGACGCTTAATTGATACACAACAATAAATGTTTTCTTGCTATACCGAGTGTTCCCACAACATCAATATAATATAAATAATTAATACCTGATAATATGTTGGTAATATATACCACACGTAACTTCAAATATTGAAACTAAAAAACAGTTTATTGCGTCACATGTTGAACAATTACCAAAACAAACAGTGTGGGAAAGGACAGGGCAGAGAAGCAGCCAAAGAAAACACATAAACAAATTCAATTTCGAAGTAAACGGTTTAAAAATAGCTGTCTGTGAGACTTCCTTTTTAAATACTTTAAGTATTTCGCGTCAGTCAGTCCACACCGCTGTTTTAAAGAAACAGGGCATACTCACACCAGACAAAAGGGGTACACATATCCCTGCAAATAAAATATTGGAAGATGTGTGAAATAGTATGAGAAATCATATCTTCAAATTTCCGGTTTATGACTCACACTACTAGACTATAAAGGACAACACGAAAATATTTAGGAAATCACTTAAATATAGCACGAATGTTTGCCCTTTATTAAGAAGACTGTCAGAATCTAAAAAAGAAAATATAGTTAATGAATTACCTTATGCCGAGATATTTAACTGTGAGTTTAATTATGGTTTCACGAGTCCCGACACTGACACCTGTGATAATTGCGACAAATTTAAGCTACAATTGCAAGAGGCGCGTGGAGAACAAAGGCAAATAATTCAGGTCAATTATGAAAAGCAATTAAAAGATACTTGCATTAGATATAGGCTTAAGAAAGCTGATAAAATTAGAGTTAGGGAAAATAATACTGAAAAAGTTGTAATGATCGATTCACAAAAATATCTTCCCACTCCGGACCTTCATAATAGCCAAAGTTTTTACTCCTTAAAATTATGGATGTACAATCTAACAATCCATAACACAACGGCTCAAAATTGATTTTGTCAAATGTGGAACGAAAGTGAAGCAAGTTAAATAAAATACTCGGTGTTTGAAGAAGTTTATTTATTTGAGACGAATGAACGTTTTTCTGCTTACACATTTCAATAGCAATAGACAGAAAAATATCAGGTCGGCAACTTAAAATATTAAAAACAGTGTAGGAATTAACATTTCTTTACAATTGTCCATATTGAACCTTTCAAGAACACTTTCCAAATAATCATGTTGATCTAGTTCTGTAATTTCTGTTTCCAAATTTTGCTTAACACAAATACCTAGGAAATTTAACACTAACTCCATGTCTTTCATTTCAAATTCTGGTTTTAATTTGTCTTTTAATTGTGAAATATGTTCCTCCATTGATCCAAACAAATAAATGTCATCTACATATAACAAAACNACCCAAAAATTACCGTTCTACTCCCATGTGCGAATATGTTGGACCTTCTCCTGCTGCTCGGGCTGAATCATCCGATTCAGACCCTCCCCCCACCACCGCTGACGGCTTCACTTAAGCCGGTAAGCGACGCAACAAGCGCCGAAGACGTGCCACTTTCCTGTCTTCGGCATCTTCAACGTCCTCTGACTCAGAGGCAGACACCGGCGCTACCAGCCAAAATAAAAAAGCTCCCCCACCATCGAAATCCGGCAAAAGTCCCTTTGGCCGAAAATTCTTCGCGCCATGGACAGCCACGGCATCGCCACTCGTCGGGCGATCAATACAAAAGACTCTATAAGAGTCTACCCCAACTCCGTGGACGATTTTCGTCGACTCTCGTCGTTCCTCGACGAATCTAAAGTTGAGTTCTCTACGAACCAACTTAAGCAAGACCGTGATCTTCATGTTGTCCTTCGTGGAGTGTGCGAAGACATTTCCTGTGAAGACGTCAAAGCCGAGCTTACGAACAAAGGCTTTGCCATACGCGGCGTCCACCGAATGTCAAACGGTGGGAAAATCTGGCCCTTAGTGTCCGTTCGTCTGGACCGCTCCTCTCTCAAGTCCAAGTCAATCTTCGAACTTGGCAAGGTCTGCGGGCTCAATGTAAAATTTGAGCCGAAAAAGGCCACAAAAGACATCCCGCAATGCCGCCGTTGTTTGAAGTTCTTTCACACGGCCAATTACTGTCACGCCGCATGGGTTTGCGGTTTCTGTGGTCGTAACCACATAACCTCAGAATGCAAAACCAAGAACAATTGTAAAGGCAACCATCGTGCCACATACCGCGGCTGCCCCAAGGTTCCAAAGAGAGCCGCCCCCTCCCATTAATCAGTGGTACCTCCCAATCCCCAAAAGTCCACTCAAGCAGCGCCCCGCTCAACAGCCCTCCCCGGAAGGACGCACCCCGAAATGTCCTATTCCAGGGCGGTGGCAGCAGCTCCATCCCCTCCTCTCCAAAAACGCATTGCGTCCCCAAACACCCCTTCAACTTCTTCTCTTGATCAGAAAATCTAGGCCATCGTCCAAACGATGGTAGCATGTCTGGTCGCCATCCTTCAAACACCCACCAATGTGTAACGCAGCCCAGCCACATAACCTTCGAATAGTTACCTGGAATGCGCAAAGCATTAGAGGTAAATTGACCGAACTCGAGCACTTCCTCGAGGATAAGTCAATCGGTGTTGCTTGCATCACCGAAACTCACCCGTCCGAAAAAATCAAACTTTTCGTCCCAAATTTCTCATCCTACAGAAGGGACCAACCAAATTCGCAGCAAATCTTAGGGCCTCAGTGTCAGGCCACCCAAACCCAACTATCTCGACACTATCCGACTTCACCCCTAAACCAAACGACCGTTTCAGGAGGCCCTGCCACCTTCTTCACTGAGCTGCACACTTAGGTTCATCATAGTTCGCTCGCTTTGGTTCGAGCGGTTCTTTTACGCTCATACTAGTTTCGCTTTTTCAGCGCGAGTCCCCACCCTACTTCTGCAAGGGGCACCTACTCACACCCTCATCATCCCTCCCCAAGCACTCCCATCTCCATTTTTACATATCCCTTTCCCCAAAACAGCCAAAATCTTTCCCTTGGGAGTAACAGCTTCATAGTTGAAATCCCATCTCGAGGAGGGGTTTTAGTCGGTAGGCGCTACGGCGAATCCGACACTACCCCTCTTCCTCTTGAAGATTTCCCCTCCTCGAGGCTAAACTAAACAAAAAAAAAAGTAATCATTAGCTTTGGCCAAAAATCTGCCGCGCAATCAACAGCAACGGTATCACCGCTCGCCGAGCCATTGTATTTGTATTTATTAACATGTTTATGAAAAAAAAATATATATAAAATATTACAAACTCAGTTACATTTCTATGCGCTAGCTTAAAACTACGTCTTTTTCGTTGGCTGCATCAGAATCGGGCTACTCAGTCCACCTCTTCTATGCCTCCAACGAATAGACTTCTTAATAATATATGCCGCAGTTATTCTAACTACAATATTCTCGCAGAGGCCGAGGCCTGTGAGCGAACTTGTTAAGTCTTTTTATACATGTTTGTCGAAGAAATATATAACTGCTAAAACCTAAAAGAAACATAAATATAAATTTGTATTTATAACACTGTAAGGTTTTGAAATCGTGTACTTTATATTTTACTGTACATGGGTGAAACATTTCTCTCATGGTTTGTGCACTCTCGCCAATTAACCATTTCCTAATCAATTTACCTTCTTTCAATGCATTTATATTTTTCTGTTTATAATCCGGGGGAAGTAAATTGAAACTCTTGTAACCTATATAAATATGTTTGTTTTTCTATCTATTTCTTTATTTATTCTAGGTAAATTCAGCAATAAGTTTCGAGCCTGTTTTTCTATTTTTTCTATATATAAAGTTTGCAGATTTTGAAAATGTTTAAACAAGGATTTCTCAACGTAATATTTTCTAATACTTATCATCTCTGTTTCTTTGAAAAGTTGTTCTGTAGGGTATAAAATAGGTTTATCAAAGATTATTTTTAACATTTTCTTTTGTATACATTCTAGTTGTTTGATGTTTTTCTCATAAGTTCCACCCCATACAATAATACCATATGTGGCCAT
>NW_020439047.1:651881-663812 GCF_000699045.2 Agrilus planipennis | reverse complement strand
TTTTTTATAAAAGGTACGCTTTTCTTTTTCACTTTTACCTTTTTTTACAAGGTGGAAGTGCATTCGGCTTTTTCCCGATAAGTACTTGTTACATCCACACTAGATCAGCTGAGCGACGTTAGTCGCCTAGATCCAGGCCGGTAATGAAACAAATTGTACGTTTAAATTTACAAAGCTAATTTGCGAGCTCAATTGTCGCTGGATTGAAAAATAGTATAACACTTTTTGTTGTATTTTGTGTCAGGAAACCATGGTTTCTTGTTTAATTATTATAAATGGGACACCCTGTATACATCAGAGAAGAAGTCTTCTGCTAAAGGTATTTTTTTTGTTTAGATTATACTCGAGGAGGGGAAATCTTCAAAAGACACCCCTCGAGGGGAGGTAGTGTCGGATTCTTACCGACTAAAACCCCTCCTCGAGCGGGGAGATAAACCCTGTGGATTGCTCATCCCCTGGAAAAGAGTGGAAGACTGGGGATTGGGGATATGGTTTAGATGGGAAATGGGGTAAGAGTGTGGGTAAAAGGGAGTGTTGGAGAGGAAACCGAAGTAGGTGGTCCACCTCTGTAGTGCTGGATGGACACTCGCGCTAAAAAGCGAAACTAGGAGCTGAAAGTGAGCTGCTCATTGTAGAAGGTGACAGGGCCTTCGGAAACGGTCTTTGGTTTCGGTGCGAAGTGCTGAGACGGTGAGGTTTGTGTAGCCTGACACGGAGGCCCGGAGATTTGCCGCGAATGTAATTGTAGCCTCGGGGAGAGAAGGTAAACCGGTTACGATTAGAATTTGTGTGTTTCTGACGAACCAGGGGTAGTCTAGTGCGGAGCGAAGAATCAGCATGTGAGTGCCTTGCAAGGGTTTTAGGCGGTGGGGAAGGGCGCATCCCTAGACGGGAATGGTATAAGAGCAAATGCTCCTAATAATTGCGTTAAACGCACGGATTTTAGTCTGTTTTGAGATGGTGCTATTTTGGAAGAAAGGTTTAGGTGCGATGAATGCACCCAGAGCCTTGTTACGGGTCGCCGTAATGTGGTGCCGCCAGTTTAGGCATCTGTCGAAAACGACGCATAAGTACGTGACGGAGCTGCTCCATTCGATGGGGCGGTTGTTGACGATGATGGAGGGAGGTTTTCGGAGCCTACGAGAGAAGAAGATTGCTGCCGATTTAGTCTCGTTAATGGAGAGTCTCCATTTACGATACCATTTTAGGAGCCGGGGCAGAAACCTATTAATTCTCGCTGTGCAATGGAGAATTACACTGGAAGAGTGTATGATGGCAATGTCGTTAGCGTATAGAGCAGTCATAATGAAAATCTGGGAGGGCATGTCCGCGCAAAAGAGGTTAAACAAAGTAGGAGAAAATTTGGAGACTTGTGGGACACCGGCTGTGACGGGTTTACTGACAGAGAGAGCAGAGCCAACGGGGACCCGAAGGCTTCTGTCTGTGAGGAAGGACCTAATAATCCCAACCAGAAAGTGAGGGATGTTAAGGGCGATGAGTTTACAAATCAGGCCTTCGTGCCAGACTCGGTCGAAGGCTTGTTGGACGTCAAGAAATAGCAGGGAAGTGTGATGCCGCTTGTTAAGGTTATTGGAGATATGTTCGGTAAAACGAAGAAGTTGGTGTTCGGTGCCGTGTTGCCTGCGGAAACCGCGTTGGAAGTCGGGGAGAAGGTTGTTTTACTCCACGTGGTCTAAGAGCTGATCGGGAAGGATGGCTTCAACTACTTTGCTCAACGAACTGAGCAGGCTGATGGGCCTGTAGCTTGAGGGAGAGCTGAGGGGCTTCCCTTTTTTTGGTGAGACAGACGACAGTGGCTTCTTTCCATACCAAAGGGAAGTGGTGGAGCCGCATGATAGCGTTTGTGATGTTGAACAGTGCGGTAATGTGCTTTGGTGGCAGGACTTTGAGGACTCCGTTGGGAATTCCGTCAGCGCCAGGGGCATTTCTCTTTTACAGAGAACGAATAGTAAGGAAGATCTCACGGGGTGTAGTGCGTCTGAATTCATGGGAACGAAGTTTCGGGAGACGTCTTTGGTACGCTCACGAAAGTTGGCAAAGTCCACTGGACAATGTAGTGGGGAGCACTGGAGGCCTAAAGAGTCTGAGTCGGAAGTTGAACTGATTTCAATGCCAACTGCTTCTAAAGAGTCGGAAGCCAAAGAGATAGGCATGTGTTTGATAGAATCCCTAACGAGGATGGCTACGCTGCCGCCGCCAGAGTTTTCACGATCCTTTCTGTAGGTTGTGAAGTTTGGGACAAAAGTCTGATTTTTTGGGATAAAAAAGTTTCGGTGATGCATGCATTACCGATTGAATTTTTCTCGAGGAAGTGCTCGAGTTCAGTTACTTTACCTCTAATGGCATGGGCATTCCAGGTAACTAATCGAAGATTATTTGGGTGGGCTGAGTTAGACATTGGTGAGTGGTTGGAGGACGGTGACTTAACTGGCTACCATTGTCTGTACGATAGCCTGGATTTTGTCCTGAAGGAACGGAGTTGCAGCTGGTGTTGTAGCGGTGCTTGGGGTTGGGTTGGGCTTAAGGGTGAGGGGTGGTGGGGTTGCTCTCACGGCCCTTGCGTAAGAAATTTTGGGGAGCTGTCTTTACGGAGGCTACAGGCGAGCGGGCGGTTGCTTGGGTCGACGCGAAGGTCCCTGTCTTGGCGGAGCTGGTTGGTAGTAAACTCGACGTTTGATTCGTCGAGGAGAGAAGAGAGGCGGCGGAAGTCCTCCACAGAGTTGGGATATACTGTAATGGAGTCCGCGGTGTTAATTGCCCGTCGGGCGGAAATATCGTGGCTTTCCATTCCACGGGGAATCTTAGGCCAAAGGGTTTTTTGACGGATAGAAATTGGGGGAGGAGCTGCGGCACCATGGCCGGCGGTTTCGGGCTCGGACTCATCCGTCGACGTCGCAGAAGATGACGACGATAGGAAAGGCGTTCGCCTTCGGCGTTTGGTTCGACAGCTGTTAACTTTCGTAAAGCCGTTGACGGAGGTGGGAGAAGTTGTCTTCGACGAGGCAACTACCTGTGAGGACGGGGCGGTGGTAATAGCGAAGGTGCTCGGCACGATGTCTTCTGACATGGGAGTGAGCGTGGCTTCATTGTCAGCATGGTGACGGATAAAAGTACCTAAAAGGGTTAGGTTTTCCTTCAACTCGCCGAACAAAATGATGACGTCGGCGAGGCAGAGACCCTCCAAGAGTGCAGGACCCTTGGGGAGAGCCATTTCCGAAATGACAGACGTCAGAAGCGAAAAACGCTTTTTGGTGGGCATGGCTACGGCTGTACGGGGAAAGACGGTTGTTTTGCTAGTAAGCGGGTTAATGGGAACGAAGAAGTACAAGGGGACGTTGCGTACTCGGTCCCCAAGATTATTAGGTTGGTTAAAATTAACTAAAACTTACCTAAAAACGGCTGGGTAATGTGTTGTAATCACAAGAACGTTCGAGCTCGAATGGTTAGGCCTCGTATGTAGTCGTCTGAAAGCGCGGACTAGAGAACGATTGTGGCGGTTGTCGGGCGAGTTTTATGCTACAGCGGCTGCTGGTAGACTATCACTAAAGGTATGGAAAGAGTGGGAACTTATATAATTTGGAGGAGTGGGGTAGAAGTAGAGTGAAAAGAATTTTTGGAGACACGAAACTATTTAAAAAATTACTTAAATATAGCACGAATGCTTGCCCTTTATTAAGAAGACTGCTAGAATCTGAAAAAAGAAAATATAGTTAAAGAATTACCTTATGCCGAGATATTTAACTGTGAGTTTAATTATGGTTTCACGAGTCCCGACACTGACACCTGTGATAATTGCGACAAATTTAAGCTACAATTGCAAGAGGCGCGTGGAGAACAAAGGCAAATAATTCAGGTCAATTATGAAAAGCATTTAAAAGATGTTTGCATTAGATATAGGCTTAAGAAAGCTGATAAAATTAGAGTTAGGGAAAATAATACTGAAAAAGTTATAATGATCGATTCACAAAAATATCTTCCCACTCCGGAAATACCTAGGAAATTTGACACTAACCTCATGTCTTTCATTTCAAATTCTGGTTTTAATTTGTCTTTTAATTGTGAAATATGTTACTCAATTGATCCAAACAAATAAATGTCATCTATATATAACAAAACATACAATCTATCTTTCCCATTGCACCTTTTAAACAAATATGAGTCACAATTTGGCTTCGAAAAACCTTCTCTGGCCATAACAGTATTAAATTTTGTGTACCAGCACTTTAGTGAGCTTTTAAGTCCATATAATGATTTATTTAGTTCAACAATATTATTCTCCCTAGGGTAAGCCCCTTCTGGCAATTTAATATAAACCTCTTTATCTATCCATATCTATATAAAAAAGCCCCAGTTACATCCATTTGATATATGGGAAGATTCAAGTTTGTTGCTACTGCCACAAAGACTCTAAAGGTGGATAACTTTGCTACAGGAGCATAAATATCAGTCAAATCAAAGTCATCATTCTGCTCGAACCCTTTAGCCATTAACCTTGCCTTGTATTGCTTAATGCTGCCATTTCTTTTTAATTTAAAAACCCATTTACTACTTACAATGTCTCCTCCTACTGGTGCATCGCAGCAATCCCAAGTGTTGTTATCTTTTAATGTTTGCAATTCTCTGTCAATTGCCTCTATCCACTTACTTGCGTCACTTCTTTTCATAGAGTCCTTGTATTAGTATAAGAGCCAGTGGCCGGCAACCTAAAGGTAAATTATAAAACCTGAAATTTTGCCCAGAGAGTCTCATCTAAGTGTCACTCACAAGGCGGGGTCTGGCTAAGCCCAGCAAGGTGGACCTTCGGCAGACGTTTTCTCCGTGGATAATATCTTGGCAGACATCAAAACTTACCTGCCACCTAACCGTTCTCATGTACAGTACACACTCCATCTCCATATATTTTGGATGCAGTTGATCACAGTATTACGCTCTTAAATTCGAATATTAGTATTATAAGCATTACATTTCTTATTGTTATATTAATGATGAAAAAATGGTGCATTAGAAGGCTGTAATAAATATTAGCTTACCATAATAAAAAAATGAATGTAATTGAAACTTTGACTATTTTTCGTTTATTTAAAATAAGCCAGTAGGTAAAAACATAAAAAGTTAGTGAAAAAATATAATTTTAATTGTTCACATAAATATAAATAATGTACGTCTTCAGTTTAATTCACTTTATTCATTAATGTCATCTTCGGAATCATTTTCATCTTCACGTAACTGATTATTAATGATAGAATTAGGTTATTTCGCTATACTTTGTTTTGTATAAAACACGAGGCTTTTACATCGAAGTTCGGAAGTAAACGGAAATAAACTAAAACGAGTGTACATTTGTCCAAGGGAACACGACCCTTGCTGGGTATAAACTCCAAGAAATAATCATAATAACCGTAAAAACACAAATGAGACGTTACACAGAATATAATAATATTATATGAAAGAGAAAGAAAGATGACTATACAACTTGTAACTATGGGTATGCTCGGGTACTAGGTAAGTTTTTGAGAACGGTTAGGTAGTAGCACAGTCGTCTGTGCTACAAGCCATGCTGAGAAATTTGGCAACATCGCATTGCTTCGATGTGAGAGTCCTATTCTGCGAGTCTTAGTTGTTATTACTGCATATCGTTACACATGATTTTTAGACACCCATTACGATAAAAATGAATTAAAGTATTAAACAACTAACATTTATTTATCACTGATAGTATGTGACGTTATTTAAAATACACTTCAACATGTAGGCATTAAAAACAAAATAGAAAAGACAATAGATTAGGTAAACATTGATAGGTACCTATATGAATTTCATCTCGATAATTGTAATTTTATTAAGGAAAATTTCCACATCACCATTGAAGTATTGCCAAGGCGCGTTACCTTTTTTTTTGGGATTCGCCAATAGCCCTGCCATCCCATTAGAAAAAATTAAATACAATTTCAACTTTTCTAATTTACGGATTTTTGCTGTCTTACAGTTAGCTGAATTTGAATTGGAGTGGCGGGACTCTTGCTTTCTATAATTTATAATTTTAATGTAATCATTAAGCAAAACATTAGCAAAAGAAGATAAAATTTGGAAGAATATATCTTTATAGTGTTTTCCAAAACTAAATATTTTTGAAAATAGTTAATTTTCCTAAAATTGATTTTTGGAGTTCAGCCCGTAAATATTGTGTCTGCAGATATTCGTTATTACTTATTTCTTCAAGAATGGCATAAAAGTGAAAAAAANCACCTCCTCGAGGCTAAACTAAACAAAAAAAAAAGTAATCATTAGCTTTGGCCAAAAATCTGCCGCGCAATCAACAGCAACGGTATCACCGCTCGCCGAGCCATTGTATTTGTATTTATTAACATGTTTATGAAAAAAAAATATATATAAAATATTACAAACTCAGTTACATTTCTATGCGCTAGCTTAAAACTACGTCTTTTTCGTTGGCTGCATCAGAATCGGGCTACTCAGTCCACCTCTTCTATGCCTCCAACGAATAGACTTCTTAATAATATATGCCGCAGTTATTCTAACTACAATATTCTCGCAGAGGCCGAGGCCTGTGAGCGAACTTGTTAAGTCTTTTTATACATGTTTGTCGAAGAAATATATAACTGCTAAAACCTAAAAGAAACATAAATATAAATTTGTATTTATAACACTGTAAGGTTTTGAAATCGTGTACTTTATATTTTACTGTACATGGGTGAAACATTTCTCTCATGGTTTGTGCACTCTCGCCAATTAACCATTTCCTAATCAATTTACCTTCTTTCAATGCATTTATATTTTTCTGTTTATAATCCGGGGGAAGTAAATTGAAATTCTTGTAACCTATATATATGTTTGTTCTTCTATCTATTTCTTTATTTATTCTAGGTAAATTCAGCAATAAGTTTCGAGCCTGTTTTTCTATTTTTTCTATATATAAAGTTTGCAGATTTTGAAAATGTTTAAACAAGGATTTCTCAACGTAATATTTTCTAATACTTATCATCTCTGTTTCTTTGAAAAGTTGTTCTGTAGGGTATAAAATAGGTTTATCAAAGATTATTTTTAACATTTTCTTTTGTATACATTCTAGTTGTTTGATGTTTTTCTCATAAGTTCCACCCCATACAATAATACCATATGTGGCCATGGACCAGAATAGTGCGTAATAAACTGTGACAACTTGTTTTTTGTGTAAGAGGTTTCTGATCTTATAAAAAATGTATATCAAATATCTTGTTTTTCTACAAACTATTTGGACCTGGTCATTCCAGTTAAGATTTGAGTCAATGTATACCCCGAGGTATTTAGTTTTGTCGACCCTTGTGATTATCTCACAAGTACAATTTAAACAATTGCAATTTTTATCATGAACTTTGAGGACGACATTTATGGGAATGCTATTTTTATAACTACCAAAAGTTAAAAATACGGTTTTTTTACTATTTAGCGTAAAGTAATTTTTGTAAAGCCAATTAGCAACATTTTGTAGTTTCATTTCGGCGTTTTTTACAGCTCGGACCCAAGTTTCGTCGCGTGCCATTACTACAGTGTCATCCGCGAAAGACACTATGTCACCCATAGGAAGAGTGTCAAACATGTCATTTATATATAATATAAATAATTAATACCTGATAATATGTTGGTAATATATACCACACGTAACTTCAAATATTGAAACTAAAAAACAGTTTATTGCGTCACATGTTGAACAATTACCAAAACAAACAGTGTGGGAAAGGACAGGGCAGAGAAGCAGCCAAAGAAAACACATAAACAAATTCAATTTCGAAGTAAACGGTTTAAAAATAGCTGTCTGTGAGACTTCCTTTTTAAATACTTTAAGTATTTCGCGTCAGTCAGTCCACACCGCTGTTTTAAAGAAACAGGGCATACTCACACCAGACAAAAGGGGTACACATATCCCTGCAAATAAAATATTGGAAGATGTGTGAAATAGTATGAGAAATCATATCTTCAAATTTCCGGTTTATGACTCACACTACTAGACTATAAAGGACAACACGAAAATATTTAGGAAATCACTTAAATATAGCACGAATGTTTGCCCTTTATTAAGAAGACTGTCAGAATCTAAAAAAGAAAATATAGTTAATGAATTACCTTATGCCGAGATATTTAACTGTGAGTTTAATTATGGTTTCAGGAGTCCCGACACTGACACCTGTGATAATTGCGACAAATTTAAGCTACAATTGCAAGAGACGCGTGGAAAACAAAGACAAATAATTCAGGTCAATTATGAAAAGCAATTAAAAGATACTTGCATTAGATATAGGCTTAAGAAAGCTGATAAAATTAGAGCTAAGGAAAATAATACTGAAAAAGTTGTAATGATCGATTCACAAAAATATCTTCCCACTCCGGACCTTCATAATAGCCAAAGTTTTTACTCCTTAAAATTATGGATGTACAATCTAACAATCCATAACACAACGGCTCAAAATTGATTTTGTCAAATGTGGAACGAAAGTGAAGCAAGTTAAATAAAATACTCGGTGTTTGAAGAAGTTTATTTATTTGAGACGAATGAACGTTTTTCTGCTTACACATTTCAATAGCAATAGACAGAAAAATATCAGGTCGGCAACTTAAAATATTAAAAACAGTGTAGGAATTAACATTTCTTTACAATTGTCCATATTGAACCTTTCAAGAACACTTTCCAAATAATCATGTTGATCTAGTTCTGTAATTTCTGTTTCCAAATTTTGCTTAACACAAATACCTAGGAAATTTAACACTAACTCCATGTCTTTCATTTCAAATTCTGGTTTTAATTTGTCTTTTAATTGTGAAATATGTTCCTCCATTGATCCAAACAAATAAATGTCATCTACATATAACAAAACATACAATCTATCTTTCCCATTGCACCTTTTAAACAAATATGAGTCACAATTTGGTTTCGAAAAACCTTCTCTGGCCATAACAGTATTAAATTTTGTGTAACAGCACTTTGGTGAGCTTTTAAGTCTATATAATGATGTAGTCACCCTGACTGTGTAGTCGTAGTAAGAGGTGACTATCAAAGTTGTGGTTCTGAGAAGAACCGATTATAATATCGTTGGACGCATTATCTGCATCATTGATGATTGGCACAAAATCACAGCTTCCAAGGGTTGACACTTTATCAGCATCCGAATAATAGTGAGCTTGGTGTTAGACTAATTTATTCAGATATTTACAAAACTTCAACGCAATTCGTTTTATTGTTCTTTTATTGTTTGTTTATGTTTTGCATTAAAATTTGTAGATTTAATCTTTACTCTTTTTTTCTAATGTTTATTATAAATAAGATTTTATAAATTATTAATAAATGTTCCATTATGTGCGGCCCACCAAAAAATTTTAAAATTTAAATTGGCCCGTTGATTAAAAAGGTTGCTCATCCCTGGTGTAGATTATGACAAGAAAAAAACGATAACCGGCGGTAAAGTGCAGAGGGGTGTATTTGGGCGTATACTTGGTATATCTATTGACCACAAAGTCGATATAGTCAAAATTTTTTCGTATCCCATAACTCCAGTTCGATTATCAATGTGCCATTTTGATGATGGCATTTGTAAGACTCAAGAATCCATTTTAATGAAAACTTTAGAAAAAGGAGTTGAACGTGATCCACCGTCTCATATAGATATTTTAGTAATTGATGGATGCTACCTACTTCATTAATATAAGTCTTGCCTAGTAAAGGGCGCGTTTTTTGAGACTGCGGTGTGTTCAATTTTTGGAAGCCGTTAATCTTTTCATTAAGAAGGTGTGTTCTGATAATATTCTTTCGAGGAGAAAAATGGCTTCAAGAAAATTAAAATAATATCTTTTGTAGTTAAGTTAGTGTACTTATTATTTTAACTTCTGTTATGTTGATTTTATTGTTTGCTTTTTAGTATTACCTAACGTAACCTTATTGTTCAAGTATTGGAACAATGAGCATGATAGGGTTCAAATATTTTTCGTTTAGAAAATGTAACCACTATTTTTAGATGTATTTGCAATGTAATTGTCAATATATATATATATTTATTTTTTCAATTTATTTTTTTTCTAGACCCCTAACTATAGAACAGTTTACTGCCATGAAGAGAATATCTGGAAAGCCGACATTTATATGGAACTGCCGATTGATGGTGATGAAAGTGAAGAAGTGGTGATGAAGATGATTGTTCAGATGTAAATCGATTTGGTGGTGGACAGTTGAGAGCTGGGGCCAGTGCAAAAATTACGCATCAAGGAATGTCATTCAGATTGGGCGAAGAAGGCAACGACGAAGAAGAAGAAGAGTTATATCAGCGACATAGGAAAAAGTAAGAAAGAAAAGTCCAGAATGAAACAGAGATTCAGAATGAAAATATTCCAAGGCATGCTTCTGAAATAGAAAGTGACGAGGAGATGAATATGCCATTATCTAAGCTAAGAAATAAGTTACCTTTTGGAGAAGTAATTAGAGAATGGCACAAAGGTGTCGAGTTGAAATCGACTTTTTCAACATTTATTCCTTCGAAAAGTACTTCTCAGGTGCTAGATGATGCGGTTTCTTGTTTTGATTTTTTTTTGTTGAAGAAACAATGTTACTTCTTACAGAAATGACCTGCTATTATGGACAAAATCAAAAACATCATCCAAATTTTGTAGTGACTGCTAATGAATTTCGTTGCTTTGTTGCCATTCTATTACTATCGGATTACTCTACAGTGTCAAGATGGCGCATTTGGTGGGAAATTGGAAGTGAAACTGAAAATACTTCTGTCGTAAACGCAATACGTCGAAATCGTTTTGAATTAATAAAACAGCAACAAAAACAAACAATGCTAAACAAGAGATTTTTACACTTTGCAGAGAACCAAGAACGCATTGATGAAAGATTGGTGCCATATTTTGATCGCCATGGAGTTAACCAATTTTTGAACGGAAAATCAAATAGGTTTGACTACAAAATGTGGTGCATGTGAAGAACTCTTATCTAACTAAGTTTTGAGCCATACCAAGGAGGTTTGCAAAAGTGGAATAAAGTTTCTGTTGGCCTGGGTGGGTCAGTGGTGTTGCACTTTTCGTTAACTTACTTTCAACTCTTCCATTTAAAATTTATAGCGATCGTTTCTTTTCGTCACTAAAACTAGTACATAGACTAAAGCAGAATGGTATTAGTTATACCGGTACCATAAAGTACAACAGAATTGAAGTGCCAAATTTTGCAGTGATGTCAAGGGTGAATTAATAGTTACAGCGTGGCATGGCAATTGAATTGTTTTGACAGTAAGTAGCTGCGACAGTTCACACGAAGAAAAAAAGTAGATAGGTGGATATCGTCACGAAAAAAGAAGTTAGCTGCAAGTCAGCCACTGGTAGTTTCCCAATATAATAAATTTATGGGTACTGTAGATCGGATAGTTCAAAACATTGACAACTATCGAGTTGGTATTAGATCAAAAAAATGGTGGTGGCCTATATTTACTTTTTGTCTCGATGTGTCAGTTCATAACGGATGGCAGCTTTGAAGAAAACAGATTGTTTAAACCAATTTTCAAAATTATAGTCAAGCACCAATCAGAGGTGGGCATTCTACAATAACAAAACCATTACCTTCCAGAGTTTCAGATCATTCGATTTGATCAAACTCAGCATTGGCTTGTCCCAGTGCCAAACAAAATCGTTGCGCATATTGCAAAAAAATACTACAAAGATATGCAGTAAGTGCCATTTGAATTTACACGGAGATTGCTTTGTTCCTTTTCAAAATTAATAAGTGAATTAATAAAATTATTATGTTATTTTTAAGTTTTTTGAAAAAAAATAATAGTTATTTTTATTGTTTTATTTAAACGGTTCGGTTTAGTTCATTTTTTTTGTTAGAAATGTGTTGATTATTTGTCCAATAAAATACTTTTTTAT
>NW_020439047.1:632211-648832 GCF_000699045.2 Agrilus planipennis | reverse complement strand
GAATACAAATGAATGACTCAATAGGAATTTTAAGAGTATTTATAATAGGAAAATAAGGGTTGAAGATACGAGTTTACAGAAATAGGTAGAATTGAAGAGGTTGAAAAACCAACTATTAGTAAGGAGTGCTTGCAGGAACTGTTGATGCTGGATTTCTAGATAAAGGTGTCTGTCTCTGACAAGACCTTCAAGCTTGAGAAGGTAATCTATCTCGCCTATTGTTGACTTCCACAGAGTCCTCTGTTCCCTTACTCTTTCATTTATTATCCACGGAGAAAACGTCTGCCGAGGTAAATATAAGCTTTTAATAGTTCAATAAACAACATATCAAAAGATCAGACATAATAAAATAATTTTAAAAATTATAATCTTTGTTAATGTTTAAATTATCTGCCATGATCTTGGAAGCTCGATATTCGTCTGTCATTGTTAGTTTAATTAAAAATAAATATATATTTTTAAATTTTCAAACGGCAGCCTTTATAAAATATTTTTAAAATTGGTGAAATTTTTATATCTTGCACACTTGAGTGTAACGAAGGTCCACCTTGCTGGGCTTAGCGAAACCCCGCCTTGTGAGTGACACATATAAAAGACCCTCTGGGTAAAATTTCGGGTTTTATAATTTACCTTTAGGTTGCCGGCCACTGGCTCTTAGACTATAAGTAGTTGGCTCATTGCTCTCACTAACAACATTGTGACATTGATAAAATGATGTTTGTTTTCTCACTCTTTTACTCCTTTTACTCTGTACTTGCGATATTTCATCTGCCTCTGACAAATTGTCTTCTGTAAGTTCATACTCACTGTAGAACTCACTTTCACATGTAGATAAATCTAGGTTTAGGCTAGTTTCACTCACATCACTTGGAATAATTTGAGATTCCTCACTTTGAGCCCCTTCTTTTCCCGTCACTGCCTCTTGAGTGTTATCATTCAAATCTAGTGTAACAATTGTTTCCATCTCTTTACGTCTGTCTTGGTCTAAGAAAACAACATCTGTTTTCGTATCTATATAATTCTCCTCTGCAAAATATATTCTGTATCCTTTAACATGTTCACCACATCCAATTATCACGCCTTTCTCACCCTTCTGGTCCCATTTTCTCCTTTTGTCCTTTGGAACATTTACATACACTGCAGAACCAAAACCCTTCACTTGGTGGATATTGAATTCTTTATTTGCCCATAATTCGTATGGTGACTTCTCCTTCACCCTTTCCTGTCCTGTTCAGAACAAATGCAGCAGTGTGGACTGCTTTTGCCCATAATTTCTGGGGTAAGTCCTTAGCATGTATCATAGTCCTTGCCGCTTCAAGAAGTGTTCTATTTTCCCTTTCCGATTTGCCGTTTTGAATGTAAATCACAGTAGTTTGATGAATAATCCCACGGTTAGAGCAGATTTACTTCACTTCTTTATTTATAAATTTCTGTCCATTGTCTGTTCGAAATATCTTGACCTTGTTTCCGGTAGTGTTTTCCAGACAATGCTTAATTTCATATTTGGCTTTAACAAAATACACCGCCCTGTAGTTAGAATAATCATCTTTTAAAATTAGGAAATATCTCGAGCCGAAGATTTGAAGATGTTTATTTATTTGAGACGAACCAACGTTTTTCTGCTTACACACTTGAATAGCAACAGACAAAAAAAAATATCAGGTCAGCAACTTAAAATATTAAGAATAGTATTGCCAACCTTATTACAGTTTGCCTACATCATTTAGTATAATATCAATGTATTTGCATTGCTATATTTATTTATTATAAGAGAAAGGGTATCCGGCAGAGGTGATAATGATGTTGCTTCATGTCTGATTAAATGGGTCGCCGAAAATATTACTGATCAAATGCAAGCCCTCATAATATGGTCTGACAAATATCCTATTCAGAATCGTAACATAATTATGGTTATTAGCTGCTTTTGGATGATAATTATGACCCTTTGGGATGATAATTATGACCCCCTGGGATCCACGAGGAGCTCACTGTTAGATGGTCGGTGTATCTCCGAGATGAGATACCTAAGGAGATTAGAAAGGAAATTATTGAAAAAAATCCCATTCCAGGAAATTGCAAAAATTTGAATTCACTTATTTTAAATGAAGGAATAATGTCAATTTACCTCCGCAAATATTGAAAAACGACTACCCCTTTTTTAACTTCTAAGAGCAATTGGGCGATTGTCTAGTAGCAACGGCAGGTATTATCTCCAAGAAATTAACTGGGCCGGACTAGGAATTAATTTTAAGGGCGTATTTAGTCGAGAAACTTATTAACGCAACCAAACATATATCCGGTAAGGCAGCAATAATCGTTGTGGTGATTGCTAGGTTCGCGCCACTGCTGTATACCCAATTCTTTAAGTACTTCTTTTTCTGGTTATTTATTTAGGTTTGCTAAGAAATGACTAACAAAAGTCGTGGTTCTGAGAAGACCCGATCTACAACGATGTTGAACACATTGCTGTGTCTTGGATGAGTAGTAGCACTGATACAGCATTCAATGGTTGATACTCTTGCGGTATTCAGGAGTTAATACTGTGCAGTATCCAATAAAAGCGAGCCTGGTGTAAGACTGATTTATTTAACTATTTACACGTTATTTATACAAAACTATTTACATTGGTTTAAGTGGCAAAGAACATTTCAGCATTTTACATTTGTATGTGTAACTGCCTTGGACCTAGTTAGTCGCACTATGTCGCGACGTAACTAAGTCAGCACAAATGAAGACGTTTAATTGATACACATTAGAATTGTTTCTTGCTATACAGAGCGTTCCCACAGCCCCATCGTCTTACCACAGTCTCATCCATATAGAACTTGAACCATCCGTAATGTTCATGAAAAACGTTTTCACGCAGGACCCTAAATCACGTTGTGTGCGGTAAGAAGAAAATTTAGGTCATTGAATGGTCGTAACGAAGTGAAACGAATAACACATAAGTGTATAAGATGCATCAAGTTAAATCCACAAATGGCAACCTATCCCATGGGAGAATTGCGTAGGGAACAAATAACCCAAGCCAGGCCATTCTCTCATACCGAAGCAGACTGCTGTGAGTCTTTTCACACAAAAGAAAAGAAACAGCGCAAATTGTGGATGAATCAAGGTCTGCGTAGCAATCTTTGTTTGTCTTACAGTAAAGGTCGTGCATTTAGAGGTCGTAAGTGACTTCACTAGCGAGGGATTCATTGCAGCACTCAGAAGATTCATTTCCCATCGTAGTACATGCCACAGCATTCACTCGAACAAAGGGTCTAACATGTTTGGTGCCTAAAACCAATTAAGGTAAATCCATCTATAAATTAATTCCGATGAACATCAGCGAAAGGTACAAAGACATCTTACCACAGAAGCATCGAGTGGAAGTTCATTCCATCATGTTTTCCACACATCGGGGGTCTGTGGGAGGCTGCAGTCAAGTTCTTCAAGTACCACATGAGAAGACTCATGGGAGAAGAAGAACTAAATACGTTCGTGATAGAGGTAGAAGGAACCCTTAATTCAAGGTTTATCATTCCTCTCTAATTAGATTCAGACGATCCTTCTGCTATCGCTGTTAAATGTCCACCAGAGATGGTTCAAAAGAAACCACAACATTGAGGAAGGCACTATCGACATTATCGATGATAATCTCCCACCTCTCCGTTGACCCATCGGTAGAGTAAGAAAACTGGCTATTCTACTTCCGATCCAAAAAGAAACCATAGAACCATAGAAGCACCGACCGGAAACCTCTGAAGAGGGGCAAGATGTTTCATTTTTAAGGTCATTCTTTTAAAGTCGCTATTTTTATTAATTAATTTTTCTCAAGTCTACATATATTCCTTTGTTGTTCCAAAACATACCTATTTACCTACCAGATTATTATTGGTTTTTACTCTTACCTTATACCCTTATGCGCTCCACTAATCAAACTAAAAATCAATAAATTTCACCGCTACGTACGTAGACTAAGACATAACGAGTTCACCAGCAGGAGCAGCCGTAGTTTTTTTAATGTTAGTTGTGTATTCACGAGTGAACGTCTTGCTCACCTTTTTTGCTATTTTTATCTATTTTTTTGTTATTTTTTGATTCTGTTTTATGTATGTGTTAAACAATATTGTTAATTTGTTCTTTTATTTTGTGTTTTCATTCATTTATGCCCTTACAAACTGTTCATTTTTATCGAGTTGTTTTATCTTGCTCTTAAGTTCATCATAATTAGCCCCCTAAAAAAGTGTCTCGCTGCATAGCGCGATATTTATATGTTTCTTCTTGCATGCATTTAAAAGGCTGTTTTTACATCCATATGATGTACAGCCCAATAAAACTGATAACCAAAGTTAAAATTAACCTGAATTTGCACAGTTTGTCTGCTTTAGTTAAGTGAGACTTATTTAGTTGTGTCATAGAATTATATACTTTGGTTAAATTAGATTTATTTAATAAAATTCCCGATTTCATTAAGCGTTATCCTTTAACCGTTAGGTTTATAACCTACAGAGATACGTTTATATGATTTAGCATCAAATTTGCTCTCCGGTATTTTGATATAAACATACACCCGTTGTTTTGTTACGAACGGACATCTATCTAAAAACTCTTAGATGTTTTATAGACGGTTTTTTGTTATGACAGATCTCCTATGGAGTTTTATTTGTTTTTAAAGCTTTGACATGTGAACGATTGATACTTGTGATAACTGACGATATTCTGGTACTGTCTCAGGACGCAAAATAAAACTAAATATTATTATTCTGTATCTCAAATATTTATTAAACAACATAAACTAATTGATGATAAAAGTATCTAATTATTAAATGCTCAATTAAATATATAGTGTACTGGGTCAATAGGAGAGTCAATAAAAAAACATCTCTTTATTGATACTCACATGTTTTAAAGTCAACATTCATCAAATAAAAAATATAAATTCATTCAGTTGAATTACATTGCAACTCATTTTCTTCTTTCCTTCTCTAACAGTAACACATAATTCGTTTTATGACTTTTAATAATCACAAGAAAAGATGGAGAAACTATTTACAATAACAGGAACACGACAACCAGAAAAAATAACAATAACGATTATAAGAATGTATGCGTAAAGTTACTAAATAACTGGAAGAAAAGAACTAGAAGAACTGAGAAGAACTACCTATTGGATTTTTTTTGTTTTCGTGGAAGTGGGGAGAACTATGGAAATCGAAAGTAACGGTATTTATAAGTTATTGAAGATTGACAAGGAGAAGGGTAGTTTAGAAGAAAGATAGAAAGTACAAGTACTGACGTTAAAAGTTCTCAGAAGTAAATAGAATGGAATGATATTGCGGAAGAAATCAAATTGTTAGTGATAACAAGACAGGGTACATGCAGGTATAGGGGTTCCAGCTAATGAAGCATGCTCAAAAGTTCGAAATTAAAACTGAAAGTAAAGATTTAGAAAGAAAATAAATTTTATAAAACAAAACTCAAATATATACAGATCGCTACAGCAACCTCCTGCTAGTGATAAGGTCACGATTATGGGCTTGTTTGATAGCGATCGGTCAAATGAACCTTCATGCTTGACCGGGTAACTGTTGGTTGGATTTGATCCTGGATAGGTTGCTCGGACTTTATTTTTTGCTGAGGAACTTTTTCTTCTTTGCCCTCTGATATGGTAAATGCTGGTTTTAAACGGTCGACTGAGACCACGATATTTTTACCATTTATTCGCACGGAAAGGTTTTTGCTGCCTTGCTAATGACCGTGTATGGGCCTTCGTAAGCAGGATGTAGGAATTGGTCATTATACCGTACAAAAACGTGATCGGTGTTAGCTAGCTCCTTAAAGACGAATGTTTTCTGTTGTTTGTGACTTGTAGCTGCAACTGGGGTCAAGTTTACGAAGTTATTTTTGAGTCGCTTGACTTAATCGACCACATCCTCGAACGTTTCGTTCTTTCTCTAGACAATCATCTTTTCATGCCGATCGTATTCCTAATAAAACGGTAGATATTACTCTTGTCGATCGGTCAATGGCGGTTACCAACCGTTGTCAACGCACTGGTGCAGGGCAGCAACAGCTGTATTGGAGGCGTCGCAGATGAGTGCGAGGATTGCGTCCAGTTTTGGGTGGGCCAGATAGGTAGGTTAGGCGAGGCTATTCCTGCAAGCGGTGAATGCTTCCAGTGCAGTCGATGTCCACTCTATCGGCGTTTTCCCTTTTACTCCATCGTGCGGCGTTTGGCAAAAATTGACGGTAAACATTTAACATGCCGAGAAATTGTCGCAGCTGCTTGGCGTTTTCCGGCATCGGGTACTTTTGTATTGCCTCGGCTTTTTCCGGCAATGGCTCAGTATCGTTGCTCGTAAGTTGGTATTCCAGGAACTGCACCTCTGATTTGTCGAATACGCATTTCGCCTAGTTGATAACGATTCCATGGTGCTGTAAAAGGTCGAAGAGAGTTTTGAGGTGGTCGTAGTGTTCTTCGTCGGTTGCGGATGCCACTAGGATATCGTCAATGCATGCGTAGCGAAGCCTAATCCACGCAATACATTGTCGATAAACCGTTGAAAAGTTGCGGCGGCCTTGCGAAATCCGAACGTCATATATTTGAAGTAGAATAATCCAAACGGCGTGGTTATCGCAGTTTTTGGTATATTTTTCTCTGCGACTGGTATTTGGTTGTAAGCACGAACCAAATCTATCGTACTAAATATTTTCTTGCCACACAGCCTGAAGTCCTGAATATACTTTATTGGGTATCGGTTTGGTATAGTTCGAGCATTTAGACCACGGTAGTCTCCGCAGGGTCTCCAACAATTGTCCTTTGTAGGTACCATGTGCAGTGGCGACGACCATGGACTTTTTGACGGACGTGCGAAGCAGAACTCCAACATTGCCTCGAATTCTTTTTTTGCTGTCATCAGTCTTGCAGGATCTAATCGTCTGGGTCGGTAGAATACAGGGAGTCTGGTGGTGGTGGTAATGAGGCGAACTACCTGATGTTCATTTTCGTTGTTTCGCGCCTGACCATTTGGTTTTGTAAGACTCGGAAATTGTTACAGTAATTGGTGAAATGTAGAATTTCCGCTTACTGTTATCACACTCGAGATATTGCAGCCTGTCAGTTGTCCTCTTGTAGTTAGATTGGTAAGTTGGTCGTGTAACTTGCCGTTTCAGAGATCGATCAATAAGCCAAAGTGAAACAAAAAATCGGTTCCAATTATAGGCTTCGAAACGTCTGCTATTACGAACGACCATGGGAAATTGCGTCGTCTACCTAGATTCAAGTTGAGTTTGATAGTCCCGTAAGTAGCAATTGGTGTCCCGTTGGCCGCCGATAGCTCGTACTCCGACTTCTCGCACGTACTATGTACTAACGTATGTGGATACACGCACAAGTCAGCTCCTGTTTCGACTAGGAAACGTACACGAGAAGTGATGTCTCTGACGAATAGGCGGCGTGGTGATGTTCTTGGGTTGCATACCGCCACTAGCAACCTGTCGCTCCGTTTCCCACCTGATTTTTGGAACAGGGAATCCTGCATTTTCTGACCTGAGGTCCGAAAATTCCAGTGGTACCAACACATACCGTTTTCGGGATATTCTCGATGTCTGGAATTTGAACGGGATTTCGGCCTTCCTTTACAGGGATCTACGGCGTTCACGCATTTGCGGCTAGGTAATAATTGCTTCTATTTATTGGCGTAATGCTGTTATTTGATCCTTGTTGTTGGATAGCCAGTTGGAGTTGTGCAAATTGAATTTCCAAGTTCGTATTCTTTGAAGAGAGACTACCTGGGGCCTATATGTTTTTATTTCTTCCACTATTGTGTCTGCCATGTCAGCCAATTGATCTAAGGTGCAGTCTGATTTTGTCACTAGGTGCGGTTGGAGATGCGTTGGTAATCGACTTAGCCAGGTTGTACGTAAAACAGCGTCTCCTACAATAGTTCCGGCTAAAGAACGCAGGTGTCTGAGGAACTGTGATGGTTTCCCTTCGCCAGTACTGTCGTGCTCGAGGAGCTTCCTGGTCTTCTGTCTTCATCCCGAACTTCCGCCAAGTACTTGGATCCAAGTGCGCCTAGATATGGCTAAATTTTACCTCTTGCGTAATACCTGATGCCTGGAGAATTCTTTCGAATACGGCGAAAAAGTAACATCTCAGAACGGATCGCTCAGTTGTGGACGACACTATTTTTGGAACTTGAATTTCTGCCGGAAACCGATCTTGCGCTGTTTGCTGTTGGCATTCTTGCCTACGACGCTCGAATTCTTGCCGTTCTTGTTCAAGTTTTTGATGCTGTTCTTCTATAAGCTTGGGCTTCTATTTGCTGCACAAGTTTATTGTCGGCACGTATATTAATCATATTCTTGAGCTACTCTTTGCAGCTCTCTGTAGCAACTTCGAACTTTCGATGTAAGCAGGTGTTTACATGCAGATGCGAAATTTAGTGGCGACCGTGACAGGACGTAGAAAAGTGTGTATTTGACGCGCTTCTGAGTAATCGTAAATACTGGACTGACATACTTTTACGACGTTTTCGATATTAGTGTTTCGTGTTGAAAACAGTCGAGGTTTTGAACCAAGTTTGTGTTCAAAAAATGTCCAGTCAAATCGAAAGAAAAAAGAAAAGTCGCGCTGCAATCCGGGCTTCTTTCACGCACAATGCAAATGATTTGGAGCAGTTTCTTTCGGTTAATCCTCAGGATTTGCGGGGTACTAAAGCTTCTTTAGAATTATTGGAGTCAAAAGGTGATGAATTGAAAGTGCTGACTCTGAAATGTACGAGGCTTTGTTGAAATCATGTAGTGAAGAATAGTTGCTATCCAAAATTGAGAGTTGTGATGTTTACAGGAAAAGATTCCTCGATTTAAGGATCGAACTGATACCTTCGATGCTATTAAGGTTCAGAGAGAATCCGATTGGCGTCATAGCGGACATACGAAAAGCGTTTTTACAAATCAGCCTGAATAAGAGTGATCGCAATTTTCTGATATTTTCATGGGTAGATCCTGATGGAAAAGAGATCACATATCGACATAAACGCGTTGTATTTGGAATCAGTAGAAGTCCTTTCCTTTTCGGAGCAACCATTAAATACCACCTGGGTGAATATCGAAAAATGTGTGAAGAGGGCAAAGCCGACAACTGTGTCACCAGCGCAGGGTACGAAATGTCGAGCGCGAGCGACACCTAAGTTTATCCCACGTAAGTTTTTAAATTTTTTAAATTACCAAAATCGACATTACCGACATACTAGGCGTCATACATTTTACTGAAACGACAACAGATGACGCGACGGCGGTTGCGATTATCGGAGGAATTCCCCAGTAGTTGTGGCGTTATTGAGCAATAGTCAGTAGTTTCACAACTTGTAATATTTTAAAATTTTTGTGAAAAGTACTTTTACCTATCCTGAAAGTAAGTAATATATTAAGTACTTCAATCATGCTTTACAATAAGTAAAGAAAGGATGTTTTCTGCCCAACACAGAAAAACCGTGATGTACAGTCTACACTATTACGGGGTCAAATTAATTTGAAATGTTCTACCTAGATTATACAGTTCCTGCAGGAGTTAAAGGTCAAGATGCCGCTTTCCATTTTCCTGAAGTAACAGCGGTTCCAACGAAAGTGGCAGGTATTGTAATTTGTTGTTGTGAAACTTAAGTTTTAAAAAAAAATGTTTTGTAGAACTTCTTCTGGTAGAGGAATAGAAGCAGACGGAATTGCCCCATTAAAAGATGAAAAAGTACTGCATCCAGTGAAAACATATGACGGGAAAAGAAGAATTGTTTCAACTGCAGGTAGTTATGCAGATAACAGTTTCAAATATCCAAAACATATATAATTATTTGTTATAGAAAGTACACTCACAATGGACAATACAGAAGCTAGTATTTCTGCAGTTTCTGAATCGTTAGCACCCCCTGTAGAAGCAGGAAGCAGTACTAAATTAGGTAAAGAACAATTTCTGTGTTCATACAAATATAACTCTCTTACTATCTATATTTTAATTACTTGATGTTTGCTGCTTACTCGTATATTGTGCTGATTGTATTTATTACTGCATTTGTACTTTGTTATTAAATTTGTTAATTTTATTTTTGTTTTTTTTGTTCAATTTCCATTTAAAACAAAAAAAAAATTTAGTGTAATTTTGAAATGCGCGCCTTAGGTTACGCTTATAGTTTTATGTATAGATGGCAGTGAAATTCGAAGTTTTCTTTGCCAATACCATTTATATATATTCCAAGTATCGTCTACTAATGTAGGGTAAACTTAGTTGTCACTGGTATCGTCATAATCTCACGAGTTTTACATCTATTTCCTAGTCTAGGCACCAGCGTTTCAAACAGGGATGACTTGACCGGGTTTATAAGGGAAGCATCTCTTATTATGCGGGAAGCCAAATTCTACTTAAGAGGGTGGGAGTTTAGTTAGGATACCAATGAAGATACCCCACTTGTACCAGTGTTGGGGCTTCGTTGGCATCGAAGTCGAGATACACTCAGGATAAGTGATGACTTTCTAACGAAAAACACAAATTTGGAAGATCTTGTTGTAACGAAAAGGGCTATCCTTTCTGTTGCGCAACGAGTATTCGACGTGATTGGGTTCACATGTCCAGCCACTTTGGTACCAAAATTGTTGCTGCAGCAAAATGGGATGAACCAATGGAATTGGAAATTGAAGAATCTTTTCGTGAATGGTTTCAGGGTTTACCTCACTTGTTAAAAATAGAAATTCCTCGTTGGACAGGTACTGGTACAAAAGGTATTAAGCATTTAAGTATACATGCGTTCTGTAATGCCAGCAAGAACGCATACTCCGTTGTAATTTTTCTCAGGTTAAAAATATGAATAATGTAGAAACGTAGAAAAAGGAGACTGTGGTAAATAATAATTAATTAGAAAATTAAGAAGAAGTAGGGGTGTCTTCCTTTACCACAAAAAAACTTTTTTGAGCGAAAATAAGACTCTCTCTCGTTGTTAATGGCCACGTATGAAGTGGGCGAAACACGTGTCCGCTCAAAAAAATTTTTTTTTGGTAATTAGGGATGAGTCTTCTTTTTAATTTTTTAATTAATAATGTAGAAGTTTATCTGTTGGCTGCTAAATCAAGGGTAGCACCAATGCGGAAGTTAACAAAACCAAGGCTTGAACTTGGCTGCAGTTATTGATGCCAGATTGTACACTAATGTCAGAAAAAATTTGGAAAGTGAGGTAAAGTCATTTTTTTGGAGTGATTCGTCCACAGTAGTATCATGGATTCAGCAAGAGGAAGAATGGGCCACATTTGTATGGACAGAGTTTCAGAGATTCGTATGTAAACGACTTCAACCGACATAGGCCATGTACCGGATGATAAGAATCCAGCGGATCTACCTTCAATTGGCTTCAACCCTGAGCAGTTACTCAAATAAAAGATTGGTGTCATGAAACAGTTACTATCTCTCTCTCTCTTCTTCTATTTTTTCTCTAACATTTCCATCAATGTATCCTTTTCGTCCATTATTTTCTTATTTTTGTTTTCTACACTATGTTTTTACTATCTTTACTTTTTAGCCTCTCCTCAACTTTTATTTTTCTTAGCTTCTTCTGTACTTTTTTCTAGCCAGCTTTCTAGATTTCCTGGGCTGCTGCCTCTGCTTGAGTTAGATGATGATCGACTTCCGTTTTTAGACCCAAGTGCTCTGCCTCCTTTTTTCCATTTCTTTTTTTGTTTCGATATCTGTCTCATTCAGTTCTGTCTCATCGCCAGTTGACACTTTTTCTTAACAAAGCAATATGCAGTATATCGTAGTTTACCTCCCTAGTCGGTTTTTTGTTTATGTGCTTTCCTGTCATGTCCGGTTTTCCTCTATTCTTTTCTTAATTTCTTTTATTTTTTATTTTCGTCCAAAACAACTCATACACTCTAAACGGTTATATATAACAACTATTTAACGGATAGAAAATTTCTCGTTTACATGGCAAAGGGGAAAGATTACTTGTATGAATTTGACAAACGAATAAAAAAAAATAATACAATATAACTATCGAAAACCTGAATTACGCGCGTGTATCATTATCTAATCTACAAATTGTACAACAACAGATGTACATATAAAACAAAGGAACCAAAAAAAACTGATACAATTAAGAAACAAATGTTAAACAACCCAAAGAATTTTTCGGAAAAATAGTAATTTTTAAATAAGTCAGTATGTGTAGCATGTACTGATAGTCCTAAATCTATTAAAACTGTATAATAAAATTATATTTTCTACTTCAACTTCAAGTCTCAAGGTCGCTTTTTGCTTAATGTCTTTAAATCGTTCGTTCTATAGAACTTCCTGGTTCATTTATAGCGAAAGGCGGATCGATAAAATGCAAAGTAATGCCAGTTGGATTTAAATTTTGATATTTTCAATGCTAAAACAAAAATACTTATAGTTAGCTTAAAGTTAGTGTTCAAGGCATTAAAGTTTAAATAGTTTAATTTTAAAATCTAACCTATTCATAAATTAAAGTTCGAGCTGTATTTGCAAAAAACAAATTATATGAATACAGATGAATAAAAAATAAAGTATATGAACTCGTCGTGCTAAAGCTGAAACCAATTTATTTAAATTTCTAAATATCCATCCACAATATACTGCTAAATAAATTGTACAATTTTGTTTTAGGAGAAAATACACATAAACTGGTAGCTAATCACCTNGCTAAGATGGGTCTGTAAAATTAGGATTAATTACGAATTCAATAAACCACTTTAACTTACGCGGGTCATCGCATAGCAGTCCGAAACGGCATATAGCAGGCAGACACATCGCAAAAACATGAAACAAATACCGAAGTTACTGTTTTGCATAAAGAAAAGGGGGTAAATGGTAACTCACCGGGGGAATTGCATCCCCCATGCAGACCTTTAATAAAAAGCCCATCTTTCCATATCAGATATATATTTAACAAACCATAATCTTCAGAAATGTATATTTCCACCTAAAACGAGTAGAGGCTCCCCTGGACGCCCGACTACCGCGCTAGTAGTCAGCATCCCAATGATTTGGTGTGTGTGTGAGAACACCAAATCATATCAACCGGGCGCATGTAGGGCCCCTCACCACACAGATGCATAAGTACCACACAGGTAAAACATCATAATCGTATCACACAGGTGCTCAATAGAAGTGTACACTTAAAGCATATGCAAAACAGTTCTGCACACAGGCCTGGCCAGAACAATACTGACTCAAAATAAGACAAAATATATCCGTGCCTGCCCGGCTACTCACCTTCATGAAAAAAAAGGTCATATTTCAAATCATAACACCGACAAACGGATAAAGATATATTAGTTAGATGAAATAAAATTACAATTCCACTAATAATAAGAAAAAATAATAAAAAATTACTCCAAAACGTAAATTATTGTTACAGTACTATATTGGGACCTCTATTATATATTATGTATATTATTGACTTACTAACAGAAATGTCTCATAATGTTATCTCGTATGCCCGTAATATTGCTATTTTATCAGTGGACGGCACATGGGAAGAAGCAGCTAATAATACGTGAAGATTGATTGCTAAGTAAACTAGCTAATAGTTGGCACAAAAAATTATTAAGTGTTGAGGAGACAGAATATATTATCTAAGGTATAAATGAAATAGTGTGCCCAAGTCGTTAAGTGTTTATATTGATTGAACAACAAGGCAGAAAGGATGGAGTTTCACAATTATTTGGGAGTTATTTTGGATTTGAATGTTAGATGGAAGAAACCATATACTATTCGTTTCAAGAAGTTAGAGATATGCCCCTTCCCTTTATTAGGATACGCTGGAGCATAATTCCAAATTCAATCATATTTGTCTGCGGAGCTCATTTATCCACTGATCATCTTGCAAGAACAACTTGTAGACAAAAGTGTACAGTACCATTTGTAAAATTATTTAAACTGCCTCGTTAAAATTTAAGAATATGCTTTATTTAAAAGCCTNTAGTTAAGGATGTGGGCTGTTCTAGTTTTAGGGAAATGCGAAGTTTAGCTCAGGATAGGAAAGAGTGGAGGTACGTGTCCAACCAGTCTTAGGACTGATGACCTTATGATGATGAGAACTCTCCAAAATCCCCTCTGTCTCGGCGATGACTTCCTCGTTTGAGCTGAATTTCTTTCTCGCTAGTCATTTCTCCATGCTAGGGAACAAGATGAAGTCGTAGGGAGTCAAATCGAGTGAGTACGGGGTGTGCGGCAGCAAATTCATAACGTAATTCCTGCATTTTGGCGGCAACAACTCCTGATGAATGTTCCGGTGCGTTATCGTGTTGAAGACGCACCTTCTTTTTCGTCAAATGCGTTCGTGTCTCCTTTAATTTTTTGTCGAAGCGGTCCAATAACTCACTGTAGTATTGTCCAGTGATCGTTCTTCCTTTTCCTAAAAAATCTGTAAAATGATTTCCTCGGTAACAACGTTTGCCAGGCTTCCTGGTCGCTCCTATGAAAAACGGATCTTTTCCCACGTTTAAATTCGTTGAAGCAATATCTAATTGTGGTCGTAGATGGCGAAATGTCTCCATAAACAGTATCCAACTTTGTTTTCATCTCCTAGCATTTGTTCCCATCCAAAAACAAAAAGCGAGTTACCGAACGATACTGCTCTTTTTTCATCTTAGCGAAAATAACGAAACACGTCTCAGTCGAATGGCTGCCAAATCCAAACTAACCTATCAATCAGTCTGAAATTCGTTTTGACGTGGTTTGATAGATGGCAGCACACGATGACAGCACCAATTTCCCTCAGGAACGTCCTCTGTCTTCAAACACGGGTACTTATTGAACCGCCCTCGTATGTGTTAACAGGTTAATTATCAGTTGTCCTGATATGATGGGTTACTTGTGTGGTCGTAGTTAATTTTTGTTGATCGTAGCTAAAAATCAAGTTAAATTCTTTACAGTCTTGTAATTTATTTTTTTTCGCAATTATTCATGTGATCTAGTCTGAGCTGTTTAATTACGTCGCAATTTAAGTTGTCATCAATTGGGACTTTGTGAAAAGTGAAAACAATATAAAAACAGGAGATACAGCAATTGTACTCACGTTAGAAAATTCTCCCAATACTTGTGATCCTTTAGTCGAACGTTTCGTTCAGGAACTGTTATAGGGGATATAATATCACGGACATCCAAACGAACATTTATAAGGATCATAAGTGCCAATTCTTTAGAAATACGTTTTATATGAGACGTCGCGTTAAAGTGGCTTACCTAATCTGCTAAACTTTTATTATCCACAGCGCAATAAAAAACATTTTGGCAACAAACGGTATCAAATGCCACTACCGTAATGAATCCACTATTTGGTAGTACATGATCTAGCATCTCTCGAAGCAAACAGCAATTAAAGTCTAAACCTAAGCCTATTTAATGTTTTGTTTCGCATAATAATAATGTAATGTTCGTGGGGTTTAACAAATTAATTTTAAAGACTCACAACGACAAAAACAATTTATTTACACTAATTATTATTAAAGGACTTAAAAACACTATTAAATTATTACTAACTTAGGTAATTATTCTATTTATTTACACTACTTTTACTATTCACTGTTTTATTTATTGCACTTCTATCACTGTCAATTTATTTCTTGATTCACTTCTGCAACGGTCAATTTATTTCTACTCTCCTCTCGGTGATCGCCTCTTCCTTTATATACTCTTTTGGGTCCTTCCTGGAACTTTCTCGAGCCGTCCGGAAAAGTTTCGTTTTCTTCGAACAGTTTAATTGCTTTCTCGGAACGCAGGTACGACACACACGTTTACAGATACGGTGCACATGAAAAAAGGCGCCAGCGGCTAGTCGGCGAATCGATAAGCCACTCACACTTACGTATGCCCGATCGCACACAAGCACGCTCGTGCTCGCTACAATATGTACAATACTAACTAATGTTGCACGACTACTGACTACAAATGGTTTCTGTAATCATAGAGATACTTAGAGCAGGCAAACTGCATCGGGTGCAGGGGTAGCGACAGGGGTTGAAACCAGCAAAACTAGCCGCTTCGCAGAAATGAACAATAATATTGCATGGTTAACAAATTTTGGTGATCTATCGTATACAAACATAAACATACAGGCTGATTATAAAAACAATGCTATTCTAATACATTTACAAGAAGTGGTTACGCGAATTTTGCGTAGCAACATACTTCTAGGGCATTAACCCAAGACATATTTGTAGGTGTTCTAGAAAAAGTTATCGACACATACATGAAGCCTGAACTAATACGAAATGGATTTAAAACCTTAGGTTTATATCCGTAGAACCGTGACGCCATAGAATACACAAAATATCTAGGCAAAATAATACTCGAATCAAGCAATCAAATGTAAGCCGCAATACCACACTTAAGAATCAAAGAAGTAGTAAGCAATTATTTAATAACCAGTTAAATAACTACCTTTATGCTAATAAATCCAGAAATATTTAGCTGAAAAAAGTTTGGAGTGTTCTCTTCTTTTAAATATATTAACTTCATAAGATACGATGGTCTGCTGAGTTCGTTCGGAGATATTCCCTTTAATTGTCATCCAAAGGCTAGGTCGAAGTAGTGTGTAGTGTGTTTAATATGTGAAAGTGTATATCATGC
>NW_020439047.1:625981-628402 GCF_000699045.2 Agrilus planipennis | reverse complement strand
CGGAATAATTTTTTAGAATATAAATAGATTTCATGTTTCCTAGATATAATAAGGCTCTTGATTCATAATAATGATGGTGGAACTTGTATTAATGATTTCTTTACGAAATCCCATAATATTAAATTCAAGGCTTACAAAATAACGAATCCTTTCAACGACCATTATCCTTTACTGGTTGTAGTAGATAAATTAAAAACTAAAGAGATTAACATAACATTTCACGAATATGTAAATTATAATAAACTTTCCCATCTAGCAAATAGCACAAATTGGAATAAAATATTATCCATATTTGACCCCAACGTAGCAATAGACAGTTTAATTGAAATGATAAAAAATTGTGCTTTTCGTGCAACTGTCAAAAAAAACAATGCCAAAAGCAAAAGCAAAAAATTAACTCCGAGAAAAAATTGGATTACAAGTGGAATTATTCAATGATGCAAAACTAAAGGGCCGTTATATACTTTATGTAAAAAAGAACCCACAAATAAAAAAAGTGAATATAAAAATTATATGAAAATTATTAAACAAAAATATAAAAAATGCAAAATTTATACACGAAAAAGGAATGATAAAGCAAAACAGCAACAATAAAAAAAAATTAAGGAATATAATTAACACTAAACTTAAGAATATTAAGGTAGGAAATGAAATAAAATTTATAAATCTTAATAATGAAAAAATTGAAAATAATGCCTATATAGCGAGCGCGATGGACTTTTATTTCTGTGAGGTAGGGTCCAAATTGACTGAAAAAAATTGTTCAGCCAAAAGACATCAAACTAATATTACCAGATAGGAATTCTAACACAATGCTTATTCAGCCAACAACTTGTTCTGAGATACATAGAATTATAATAAACATAAAAAATAAAGTTGGAGGTGTTGACATCAGTCATTATGTTGAAAACAATCTCAGATCATTTGCTATTGCCTCTTGAACATATATTTAATCTATGTATCGAAAAATCGATATGACCATATGCTCTGAAAAATGCGGAAATGGTTCCAATACACAAAACTGGAGATAAGGCTTGTATATCTAACTACAGACCTATATTAGTTGTATCAAATATTGCTAACATTTTGGAAAAAATCATTCCTAATAAACATTTTATCTTCCTGAAAAAATGTAAAATAATTTTGAATAAACAATTTGGTTTTGTCAAACTGATGCATTAAACTATTTATCTAACATCATCTATAGAAACTTAGATGCAAGTAAACCACTAATAGTAGTTTTCTTGTATGTAGCCAAGGCTTTGGACACCTTAGAACCCATAAAATTCTACTTGAAAAGCTTGAAAGATATAGCATAAGAGGCCCCACTCTAAAACTCTTCAAAAGCTATTTTGTCCTATGCCGATGACACTGTCATCATCTCAAGTGATAACACGTGGTATCTAGCTGAAGACGAAATGAATGCTTATCTGTCCCAGGTAACAGACTGGCTATCTTTACATAAATTACCTTTATGATGTCGATAAAATTGTCTGTATGACTTTCGGCAACCATTGTGATAGTGTACCTGATACTTTAAGTATTAATACAAAAAAACCAATTATAGAAAAAGTTGAGTCCCACAAGTGCTTCGGAATTTATACAGATTATAATATGAAGTTAGATAAACATATTAACTATATAATTAAAATGACTAAATATTTAATATTTATCTTTGCTATCTCATAGACACTAAAACTTTGATGATAATTTATTATGCTTTTATCCAAAGCCTTTAATAGTATGGAATAATTGCATGGCGAGGAACTTATTATAATACCCTTATTTCAATAAAAAACACACAGAGCAGAATTTTGAAAAATAAAAAATCTTTAGCAAACACTTTTTCGCTCAATGTAACGTAACTATTTCAGCTAGAAAGAAATATACACAAATGGTACATTTAGAACTAAGAATAAAACCATACGATTGGCAAAAAATCAAGAAAAATGTAAGTACCAAAAACAGTTATTTTGTTGTCATAAAAATTTATGATAATTTGACAAACAATCTCAAAGTTATGAACGCGAATAATTCTAACAAAAAGAAAAAGTAAAAAAAAATTATTCTGAATTAGAGTTAATTTACTTAATTTTCTTTCCATTTATCGTAGTATTCACAATTTTTTTCCTTTGACTGTCTGTATATTATATATTTGTTTTATTGGCTAAAGTGGTGTTCACGGGTTCGAGAAAGAATTTTTTAAAAACAATTAAAAACTCTTAAACGAACAAAATTTGACTTTATTGAAATGTAAACCCACTTGTTATAGGCACAAGACAAAAGTAAAGTAACATAAATGTATTGCAGTAATATTTATAATGTCTAAACAATAGATTCATTCTAAAAGTTAAGCATTCTCGGTGATGCAGGCGCAGGCCGCTTATCTATTATGCGTAGGCAGGGCTGTGGACATCACTC
>NW_020439047.1:608264-625106 GCF_000699045.2 Agrilus planipennis | reverse complement strand
CTATTGCACTTATTGATGACATCCCCCGAGGTAGTCCCCGCCCGGACATCCGAATGGGGGACTAGTTTACGTCCGGAGTGCTTTACCCCAGAGGACGCCATCATTTAATTGTGTGACACGTTCTTCTCGGGATCATAATGTGGTGGTTTCCCGTTGCCTTCCACATCGCAGTATTGTGCATCAGAGTGCCATACCGATCCTCGTGATCTCTGCCACCCTGAGTACTGAAAGAGCTGCTGCCCTCTTTCAGGGACTTGTCTTAGTCTGGTTTCTCTTTAAGAACCCCTCCATTATGGTTGAACCTATGGTCCGGCTCCCTAAATCATCGAAACTCGCAAGCCGATCCACCCACTCTAGTTTGTACCAGAGTTTCGTCAAGGTTCAAGTCCCATCGGATCAGAAAAAAACAGATAATAAGTGAAATTGAAACTGAAAGTAGAAAAAAGGGACATAATTCATGTATGAAGATCGAACGGAGAAAATGCATTGCTAAAAGATCTCAACAAAGAAATAAATGAAAAAAACCAATTACTACGTGAATTAATCGACAAAGATAAAAATGTGTTACCTGCTAGAATAACAAATACGTTTGCTAAAATAACAGCTAAGGCCAAAGTTAGACCTAAACGAGTACCTAAAATAATTGTTAAAAAACTAACAAAGAAGAAAAAATTGATACAATTAACCAACATGTATCGTGTTATTTAATCAAAGAAAACTNAACATTTTCATGATAGTAAAAGACTTGGCAAGTTTCTCAATGTTCATTTATTTCTCTGACGATCGTTTCAGTTTTTAAATCATTTTCAAAGAGTATACAATAGTATTTAAGGAAAAAATTTATACTATAATATTTAGTACACTTTTGTATACTCTTTGAAGATCGTTTAAACACCGAAACGATCGTCAGAGAAATAAATGAACATTGTGAAACTTGCCATGTGTTTTAATTCCTATACTTTACTGTAATAATAAAATTTTTGTTGGATATTAAAATTGCAGAATTTTTAACTTGATAAGTGTTAAGCCTTGCTACAGCTGTGGCAGAACACAGACCAACTTTTACCTGCTGTCTTAACAGCGCGTTTTACAAAATACCACAACTCCAAAAAAAATCGAAATCGCGATCCGCGTCTGGCAGTTTCGACAGAATACAGACCACTTCGAATTATTTTATACATTTTATGAATATGTAGATTATAATAAACTTTCCCGTCTAGCAAATAGCACAAATTGGAATAAAATATTATCCATATTTGACCCCAACGTAGCAATAGACAGTTTAATTGAAATGATAAAAAATTGTGCTTTTCGTGCAACTGTCAAAAAAAACAATGCCAAAAGCAAAAGCAAAAAATTAACTCCGAGAAAAAATTGGATTACAAGTGGAATTATTCAATGATGCAAAACTAAAGGGCCGTTATATACTTTATGTAAAAAAGAACCCACAAATAAAAAAAGTGAATATAAAAATTATATGAAAATTATTAAACAAAAATATAAAAAATGCAAAATTTATACACGAAAAAGGAATGATAAAGCAAAACAGCAACAATAAAAAAAAATTAAGGAATATAATTAACACTAAACTTAAGAATATTAAGGTAGGAAATGAAATAAAATTTATAAATCTTAATAATGAAAAAATTGAAAATAATGCCTATATAGCGAGCGCGATGGACTTTTATTTCTGTGAGGTAGGGTCCAAATTGACTGAAAAAAATTGTTCAGCCAAAAGACATCAAACTAATATTACCAGATAGGAATTCTAACACAATGCTTATTCAGCCAACAACTTGTTCTGAGATACATAGAATTATAATATTCATAAAAAATAAAGTTGGAGGTGTTGACATCAGTCATTATGTTGAAAACAATCTCAGATCATTTGCTATTGCCTCTTGAACATAAATTTAATCTATGTATCGAAAAATCGATATGACCATATGCTCTGAAAAATGCGGAAATGGTTCCAATACATAAAACTGGAGATAAGGCTTGTATATCTAACCACAGACCTATATCAGTTGTATCAAATATTGCTAACATTTTGGAAAAAATCATTCCTAATAGACATTTTATCTTCCTGAAAAAATGTAAAATAATTTCGAATAAACAATTTGGTTTTGTCAAGCATATTGATGCATTAAACTATTCATCTAACATCATCTATAGAAACTTAGATGCAAGTAAACCACTAATAGTAGTTTTCTTGGATGTAGCCAAGGTTTTCGACACCTTAGAACCCATAAAATTCTACTTGAAAAGCTTGAAAAATATGGCATAAGAGGCCCCACTCTAAAACTCTTCAAAAGCTACCTCTCTGATAGGAAAGAAAAGGTTAAAATTAGTGACTGCTTTAGTGAATATAAAGTAATATCAACAGGAGTTCCGCAAGGAACCATCCTAGGACCACTGTTTTTCATACTTTATATAAATGACTTATTAAGTAATATATAGGGTCTTTTTTGTGGAAATGAAAGACAGTTTTCGTATAATAAACAAACACTTTATTAAATTATATATTGACCGTTCTGGTCCAACACCTTTTGCCATCTTTCTGGTAGTAGCATAATTCCACGCTCATAAAATTTTTGGTCTTTGCTGGCAAAAAACTGATCGAGGAGGTTTTTGACCTCCTCANGAAGTAATTGCAGTGTTAAGTTTGGTTTTCATATTAAATTCTCTATAGAAAAGATTGGATATAATGACTCCGTTTAAAATGACATATCGTTTATTGACTGATTCTCAAGAAATCATATCCGGCTATAGTGACCCAAATGATTAATAATTTATTTATTTATTTATTTGAAAAGAAATACAACAGGCTAAAAAGCCCAGGAAAATATACAAAATAAATGAATAATGGTTAACATAGTAATCTTATCCAATAGGAAGTTTTGTTACAATTAAGTTCATTATTTATATTCTAATAAATGACTTAGTGAGGACTTGATTGCACCAATATTGAGATCTAACATTTCGGTTGTCAAATAACGATTCGCTAGTCCAGTCAGTCTTGGTATCATAGAATCATACAAAAATTTAGATCTACAGAAAAATTCTCGAAACAGATTTACAAATCTAACATCACGTACATTAACATATGGTATAAATTCAGATAATAATTCGTCGCATTTAATTTGTCTGGTTATAATTTTGTATACAAATATCAAGTCGTGAAATTCACGAACAGAGCGAAGACATGGTAATTCTGTGAATATTGCAATTCCATCATAAATGTTAGTAAAAGAAGAACTTGGTAGTTTAAATTTAAACGCTACATATGAAAAAAAAATTGTGCTGTACAGTTTCGATTTGGCGTACATGATCTTGTGTCTCAGGAGACCAAATCGGTGTGCCGTACATCAATTTTGATTTAACTAATGAATTATACAACATGACAATTGTTTTTTTTTAACTTGAAGTGCGACGTTTGACGTTTCACAAAACCTAACATTTTCATAACTTCATTTATAACATAATCGATATGATTTGTGAAAGACATTTTATCGTCTAAAATTATACCTAAGTCTTTAATTAACGGGATTTTTATAATTGGAAAATTCAACAATTGATAATCGAAAACTAGTTCATNATTATATTTACAATAATAGCGTTATATCTCCCGTTTCATACTGCAGTAATTTGCGTTTCTAGTATTATTTCTCTTCTCTTTCGTAATATTTAATCGCATTTCACTAATATAAAATGAGTTACGGAAATGCTTCTTTCACATCAAGCAATTACGTAAATTTTTAGAAAGCTATATCTAGGATAGGAAACAAAAGCTTAAAATTAGTGACTGCTTTAGTGAATGTAAAGTAATATCAACAGGAATCCCGCAAAGAACACTATTTTTCATACTTTATGTAAATGACCTAAGTGATATTCAAAATGGTCCCATAATGTTCTATGCCAATGACACTGTCATCATCTCGAGTGATAACACGTGCTATCTAGCTGAAGACAGAATGAATATTTATTTGTCCCAGGTGACAGACTGGCTATCTTTAAATAAATTATCTTTAAACGTCGATAAAACTGTCTGTATGACTTTCGGAATTGTGATATTATTGTGATAGTGTACCTAATACTTTAAGTATTCATAAAAAACCAAATGATAAAGTGAGTGTCACAAGTACTTAGGAATTTATATAGATTATAATATGAACTAGGATAAACATATTAACTATACAATTAAAAAGACTAAATATTTAACATTTATCTTTGCTAAGATTAAACATCTCATGGACACTAAAACTTTGATGATAATTTATTATGCTTTTTTCCAACGCCTTTCACAGTATGAAATAATTGCATGATGAAGAACTTATGATAATAACCTTATTTCAATAAAAAACACACAAAGCAGAAGACTAAATATTTAACATTTATCTTTGCTAAGATTAAACATCTCATGGACACTAAAACTTTGATGATAATTTATTATGCTTTTTTCCAAAGCCTTTTATAGTATGGAATAACTGCATGGTGAGGAACATTACTTTATAAATATATACCCTTATTTCGATAAAAACACACAGAGCAGAATTTTGAAAAAAATAAATCTTTAGCAAACACTTCTCCGCTCAATCTAACGCACAAATGGTACATTTAGAACTAAGAATAAAACCATACGATTAACAAAAAATCAAGAAAAATGTAAGTACCAAAAACAGTTATTTTGTTGTCATAAAAATTTATGATAATTTGACAAACAATCTCAAAGTTATGAACGCGAATAATTCTAACAAAAAGAAAAAGTAAAAAAAAATTATTCTGAATTAGAGTTAATTTACTTAATTTTCTTTCCATTTATCGTAGTATTCACAATTTTTTTCCTTTGACTGTCTGTATATTATATATTTGTTTTATTGGCTAAAGTGGTGTTCACGGGTTCGAGAAAGAATTTTTTAAAAACAATTAAAAACTCTTAAACGAACAAAATTTGACTTTATTCAAATATAAACCTACTTGTTCTAGGCACAAGACAGAGAGTGACATAAAAATGTATTACAGTAGTATTTATAATATCTGAATAATGGAATCATTCTAGTGTGGGAACACTCGGTATAGCAATAAACAATTCAGAAGTATAACAATTAAAGTGCTTCATTTGTGCCTTATTAGTTAAATGGCGACACAATGCGACTAACTAGGTCATAGAAAATTTACACGCACAAATGTAAATCGCTAAAACATCTAGTGCCATAAGAATAATGTAAATAATTTTAGTACAAATAGCATGTAAAATATTTAATAAAACAGTCTAACACAAGGCTCACTCTTATTTGGATATTACAATAGTATCAACCCTTGAATACTGCAAGAGTATCAACCATCGAATGCTGCATCAGTGCTAATACTCATCTTAGACACAGCAATGTGATCAGCACCACAATTATTGATGGTCATTTATCAACTACACTAGAAAATAATCATTCTCGGTGTTGCAGGTGCAGGTCGCTTATCTATTATGCGTAGTCAGGGCTGTGGATATCACTCTAAAGCTATTCTTTAGTAGCTATGTAAATTTGCTGTTAGTTTTTAAGAGTCGGTCTATGTATAGGTAATCTTATTACCTTTTATAGGGGTTATGATGTAATTCTACCTTTGTACAGGTGATTATGATCACCTTTAGGGTTTTTCATTTTCATTTTCATTTCATTTATTCATAACCAGAGTATACAAAAAAAGAAAAACGCATACAGTGCAAAAGAAACATACATATTTCCTTGCAACCCTGCAGAGGTATATGCAAATACCTGTTCGCAGGCTGGTTAATCCTTAATCTAATTACAAAGTACGAAATCTTATAACCTAAATACTATAAACTAAAACTTGCCAAGTAGGCTATTTGTTGTATGCATATATTTAGTATTCACATTTCAACTTCAGATAATAGTAATATATTTTATAAACGCATATTAGTGCATATCCATTTTTTTATTTTATCTAAATTTTGTGTCTTTGTAATATCTAATATTTTTAGATCATTTGTTAATTCATTAAATAATTTTACAGCACATATATATCTGTTTTATAATTTAACGGTTTTTGTTATTTTTGGTAATTGGATTAGTTTTTTTCTAGTTATTCTATTAGAAATCTTAAATTGTTTTTGTAAATTACTGTAATAAAATCGAATAGATTCAAACTAAAATAGTTGTTTTATAGATAAAGGTTTGTCCATCATAGAAACATTTTTACTTACAAATCTTAAATTGTTTTTGTAAATCACTGTAATAAAATCGAATAAATTCAAACTCAAATAGTTGCTTTATAGATAAAGGTTTGTCCATCATAGAAACATTTTTACTTACAACTTTTAAAAGTCTATTTTGTATTCTCTGTAAAATATTAATATGAGTAGTATATGCACCACCCCATGCACATATACCATAACTTATTGTGCTGTGAAAAAATGCATAATATATAATTTTAAGTGTATCGCAATTCATGTACTCAGAGATTTTATGAAAGACAAATACTAAATACTTAGTTTTTTTAATAATATTTTCAATGTGCTTGTCCCATTTTAAGTTATAATCGAAAATTAACCCCAAATACTTGCAATATTCTACCCTTTTTATTTTTCTATCCTTAATAGAAATATATAATGTCCTAGGTACGCTATCGGAGTAGTTTCCAAAAGTCATAAATACTGTTTTATCTATGTTAAGTGACAGTTCATTCAAGGCCAGCCAATCAGCAGTCTGGGCTAGATAATTATTCATATTACTTTCTACCTTATTCCAAGAATCACCAACAGATATAATTGCAGTATCATCAGCATAAGACAGAATACAACCATTTGGCATAGACGTTAAAAGATCATTAACATATATTATAAACAACAGAGGACCTAAAATTGTCCCTTGTGGTATCCCAACGTTTATTTTTTTCATATCACTTCGATCCTGTCCCATTCTCACAGACTGAAATCTACTGTCAAGATAGCTTTTGATCAAATCTAACGCAGAACCTCTAATACCGTAGTTATACAGCTTTTCTAGTAATATAGTATGACTCACAGTATCAAACGCTTTAGCCAAATCAATAAAAGTTATGGCAATTGGCCTACTTTTATCTAAATTATCATATATTATTTTAAATAAAATAATTCGAAGTGGTCTGTATTCTGTCGAAACTGCCAGAACACGGATTGCGATTTCGATCTTTTTGGATCTGATCAGCGCATCGCAGGCAGCTCCGACAGAACACAGACCAACTTTTACCTGCTGTCTTAACAGCGCGTTTTAGAAAATACTACGAATGGCGCGGTAAACGCCATCTGTAGTACGATGCTACATTTTAGGATTACGTATGCTCCAACAAGGTCCATTTAAATATATGGATATCTACTTGCTGAAACGAATCCCGGCGTAGCTAAAATCAACGTGATAGGCACGTTACCATAATCGAATAAAATAATTCGAAGTGCAGTTTCGACAGAATACAGAATACAGACCACTTCGAATTATTGAATGAATAATTCTTCATGAATGGTGATTTGCAGTATTTTCTTCACATATTATTTTAGTTATATAATTTAGAGCATTTTTAGTTCCTTTTTCTTTGATAAAACCAAATTGATTTTTAGTAATAATATTATTATGTGATACAAAATTTACAATCCTGTTATGTATTATCTTTTCAAATATTTTTGCTATGTTCGATATAAGAGATATAGGACGATAGTTTGACATTTCTTTTTTGTTTCCAGACTTGTATACAGGTATAACATCAACAATTTTTAGTGCATCAGGCCAAATCGATTTATTAATGCACAGATTAAAAATGTGCGCGAGTACATCGCTAATATACACAGATAATATCTTAAGAATTTTTGTATTTATTTTTTCAATTCCACCATTTTAATTTTTTAATTCCTCTATGATTTTTTGAATTTCAAAAATGTTTGTAGGAATTAAAAATATCGTAGTTTTATTGCTATTTGGTAGATTAATACTGTGAGTTATTGGTTTAACTTTATTTCTACTTAAGTTTACACCTATTTTACAAAAATATTTTTTATATTGCTGTTTTTGTTATTATCTTTCTTACTAATTTTTGTATTTATAATATTCCAGTTTCCTAGCATCTTTACAATTTGTTTCAATAATTTTTTTATCGTATTTGATTTTGGCCACTTTTATGACTTTATCTAGTCTTAACGTAATTTTTATATTCAAACTTTAGTTGATTATTTTTGGCATCATTTTTCATTCTTTTATATAAGGGTTCGTTTTTTTTGCAAGATTTTATTATTGAATAAGTTATCCAATTTTTCCTAGGGACATTCCTATTTTTTTTTCCATTTGAATTTATTGGTTTTTTAATTTTTTCTACACTATTCTGTATCATTTCAATAAGTTTATTTACAGCTTTATTTGGTTCATGTATTGATTTTATGTCCTTCCAGTCCAAATTATTTGCTATTATTTTAAGTTTATTGTGGTTAAAATGAAATTTCAATCTATCTTCATTTTTTTTTGCAATTTACTTATTTCGATAAAAAGAGGATAGTGATCAGGCGTTGGTTGAGCTAATTTGAAAGTATTTGCTTCAAAGTTGTTTTAAATATAAAACATGTATATTAAAAAAATATAAATATTATAATACATAATCAGATATTTTGTGTATTATGCGTCTGAATGTTTGTGTGCCATCAAATGACGATAAATTAAATTATTTTCGAATGTGTACTTTATTTATGGTCACATGTGCAATCTCGTCTTATAAAATTATTATGTAATCTAGTAGATAAAATTTACGTGTTTTATTTTACAAGTTCGTAACTGGTACAAGTTATAAGTAGACGGCAGTCAAAAGTCTCCTCTAAGTTAATTGGTAATAATTAGAGTTTGGAATATATGCACTAAAAAATAGCAAATATATGCATGCAAATATGCTTTAGAAGAACAAGAGTCAATTTTTTCTTCAGCAGAAATAAAAACATTTATACTTTCGCTTAGCGACACAAATCTAGTTTCTAGTTTTTCGATGCATTTTGAAAGAAAAACTAAATTACTTTCGATATACGTTAATTCATTTTTTATATGAGGATTATTTAAAGTAGTTTTGCATTTGTTAATAGCCGTACTGTCGGAAGAATCAATTCTTCAGTGTAAAAAATAAAAAAAGGCACAGTTTAACCAAGTTCCCCATCTCGTTAAAGGTTCAGGAGGTAAATGGGTATCTGGTAGCCTTTCCCTATAATGTTGTACTCTCAGGGGAGCTTTAATAAATACTTTTTTTACGTTTGAAATCAATTTATTTACCTCCAGGTATTCCAACCTAACAGCTTCTGCTACTCGGTTTAAACCATGTGCCAAACATTTGCAGTGAATTAAATTCGGGTAAAATACTTTACAGAATAACAACAAATGATGAAAAATATTAGAGACAACAACCGTATTATTATTAGTCGCTATGCATTTGGTAAGTTTGTATCAGGTACGAAATGAGAATATCATAAAAAAGCAATTAGTGCAATGGTAAGTAACAGATTTTTAAACGTTAAATAATAGATTTGGGTAGCTTTTATGGAGATAATATATCGAATTATACCAAAATATGCATTTATTTTAAATGCATATGCATTATTCAAAAATCTTGGAAATATGCTTGCATATACGTTATATGCATTTTGCATATAATCCGAACTCTAGTTATAATAAAATGCATTCAAAATAGCAGAACAATGAGACTAAAACGAATTATTTTGGAAAGTAATTATCCTAATATTTAAAAAGTCCGGCTTTCGAAGCTAAAAATGCTTCAAAAAAGCATTATTTGGTGTACGGTTTTTTTTAATCTAACCTCATTCTGTAACTGAGTATTTTACCAGCTTTAAGATATTATCAAGCCAAATGTAAACAAAAAAAATTCTAGATAGTTCGTGTTATTGTTTTAATTATCAGTTTAAAACACGTTGAGTGCTTCAATTGGAATATATAAACTGGACAAACCTTTGCTATTTTGTTATTATACGTCTTTCCTCATCAAGAAGCAACATGAAGATTCTTTTCACCTTACTTTTAGGTAAAGCAATTTCTTTATTTTTTTTTGTTGTTTGTGCCTAATAGAACTGTAATGACAATAATTTTGTTTATTTCATTGAAGTCGCTTTGATGGCTCTGTCCTGGAGTTATGCCCAGAATTGTCCGAGTTGTTCGGTTCAGAACCGCCAACCTGTTTGTGCCGTTAATGGAAGAGGCAACAGAAAAACTTTCCCAAATTCTTGTTTCGTGGACTCAATCAATTGTGAGGAAAAACAGGGTGAGTATTAAAATGAAAACAAACTAAAGTGAATATGAATAAGAAAAGGAAACGGTTTGTTTCACAATTGTATGTTTTTGTACTTGTCCAAATACATAGGAAAATAAACAATATTATTTTATCAATTTTAACTCGCATGTAAGCAGTCAAAAAGATTATTATGTGTGTATGTTAATGTTTACAATTCAAGCACGCTGTTTGTAAATAAGATGGATTTACTAAGAAGAAAAATAAAATTAAAGATACATTGGTCAAATTAACAGAGTCTTGCAATTAAACTTAAATGAACATAAAAAATCAACAACTATTACAAAAAAGATAAGGCTACTTGTTTTGCCGACCATTGTAATTAAGGAATAAAGTTATACCTCTTTGATAGCCACGATAAAATCTACAATCGATGAGCATTTAGCATTTAAGAGCAGAATCTATATTATAGATTAGTATGAAAATGGTATAAAGACCGAAATGACCGTAAAGAATTGAAATACAATTGTAAAACAAACGCTAACCAGTTGGTATTTGTATTTGTATAAGTAACTTCTAAAATAAAAGTTTAATATTTTTTACAGATTACAAAATTGTAAGCTCTGGGCCTTGTTAGACCAGATAGAAAGCAAATTACAGATTCCAAATACAATACAAGAAATTAGCTACATTTACTTGAAGTTCCTAAATTTTTACTAAAAAGTTATTACATATGAAATACTAGAATACCTACTTGTTTTTCTTTTATTTCCTTAAATAAAATATTCATAATTTTTCCTTGTTTATTTTTTTAACATGTATCTAAATAAAAATCTGCATACTCTTACTGTTTCTTAATNCCACGATTAGAATTACAAGCAGCTTATTTACTCGCGAAATTAGTACATAGGGTGAAAGATATACTTGATATAGAATTTTCAAAATTAACTTACTTTTCGGACTCTACAATAGTATTGGCTTGGCTAAAAATCGAACCATGCAATCTTAAAACATTCGTTGTCAATAGAGTTGCAAAAAATTACATATGAAATACTAGAATACCTACTTGTTTTTCTTTTATTTCCTTAAATAAAATATTCATAATTTTTCCTTGTTTATTTTTTTAACATGTATCTAAATAAAAATCTGCATACTCTTACTGTTTCTTAATAATTCAAAGATTAAAAGTATTTTAAGATGAAATTATGACAAGTGAACGACAAGTGTTTAAGAATACTCAAAGTTAGTTCTTCCGAATTCTTCCAGTTCTTTTCTTTGAGTTATTTAGTAAGTTTACATTGTTATAATCGTTATTGCTATTTTTGTAGTTCTCTTTTCTGTTATTGTAAATAATTTCTTTATCTACTCTTGTGATTATTAAAAGTCTTAAAGACGAATTCTACGTTAGTGTTTTCATTTATTTATTTCATCGCGCCATATTAGTTCAGTACTTTATTGGGAAACGTTTTATAATTGAAAAGGGTTGATGATCCCTTTAAAATGGCTAACCACAGCAAAAGAAATAAATTCAAGATTTGCATGATGGAAAATTGGACTCGCTGAGTATGTTTTTGAAGTCTGTTATAAAAAAGGCAAAGAAATCAAGGTAGCAGATGCATTGAGCAGACTTGAAAGGGGTGCCTGTGAATTGAACATTCAAGAAACGACTGCCGAAGATCTAGAAGCATTATCAAATGTGGACGAGGATGAAATAACTTAAAAATGATGATGATGATGATAATAATAGAAGACTACTGGAAAGAACAAGTAAGTCATCATTAACGTAACACACGGCAGAAGAAAGTCATACGTTTGCATTACCGATTGCCGAAAAATCTATTAATTCTTGCAAATTTCAAATCATTCTAACAGCCAAAACAAGGTACTCCATCCATTTAAAGCAACTTCTCAAATCAAAAACGTTTTGAAGGTCACTCTAAATAAAAACAACATGTAAAACAATATCCAAGACATAATATAGATTTTTTTTCGACCAGTTAAGACTACAGCAATCTAATAAATAAATTTGAAGTGGTCAGTATTCTGTCGAAACTGCCAGACGCGGATCGCGATTTCAATCTTTTTGGATCTCATCAGCACGTCACAGACGGTTTCGGCAGAACACAGACCAATTTTTACCTGCTTAAGTGCCATCTGCAGTACAGTGCTACATTTAGTGAAATTCATTATCCTCAACAAGGTCCATTTAAATATATATATTTACTTGCTGAACTGGATCCACGACGTAGCTCAGCACTACGTGATAGGCACGTTACCAAAATCGAACAAATAAATTCGAAGTGGTAAGTATTCGGTCGAAACTACCAGACGCGGATCGCGATTTCGATTTTTTTGGATCTCATCAGCGCGCCGCAGACGGTTTCGACAGAACACAGACCAATTTTTACCTGCTGTCTTAACAGCGCATTTTATAAAATACCACAAATGTGAATTGTGTTTCTCTTGTAGGTACCAGAAATATAAATAAATCTTGTAGCGGATTCAGATGTCCACAAACTGTTGACGCAGTTATCATAAAATGCGTAGAAAAATACAATCTGTTCAACATTAAAAATGACAACGTTTTTAAATACAAAACATGTAAATTAAAAAAAATATAAATATTATAATACATAATCAGGTATTTTGTGTATATGCGTCTGAGTGTTTGTGAACCTTTGGTATTTTGTTATTATACGTCTTTCCTTATCAAGAAGCAACATGAAGATTCTTTTCACATTACTTTTAGGTAAAGCAATTTCTTTATTCTTTTTTGTTGTTTGTGCCTATTAGAACTGTAATGACAATAATTTTGCTTCATTGAAGTCGCTTTGATGGCTCTATCCTGGAGTTATGCCCAGAATTGTCCGAGTTGTTCGGTTCAGAACCGCCAACCTGTTTGTGCCGTTAATGGAAGAGGCAACAGAAAAACNGAAGCTAAGAATGCTTATGTTGGTGAGATTTTACATGAATGACTTGATAGTCAGCGTAAATTCAGAACGAGAACCGTTAGAAATTTATCGTGAATTAACGGAAATTTTATCTCAAGCTAAATTTAAGTTAAGGAAATGGTCATCCAATGACAAGAATATTTTAGACCACATTTTGCAAAACGATCAAGGTAATGAAGAAAATTTAGTTTTACTCCACGACGAACGCGAACTTAAAACTTTAGGAATAGCATGGAATGCAAATGACGACGTAATAAAATATTTACCTAAAATCGAATTTAATGAATCAAGAATTATAAAACGAACGATTCTAGCCACGGTATCACAAATATTCGATCCATTAGGGTTAGTGGGTCCTGTAATAATAAAAGCCAAGTTTATCATACAAGAGCTTTGGCATTTAAAAATTGATTGGGATCAGGAAATACCGCTGCATTTAAAAGAAATTTGGTTGGGATTCATTTCTCAGCTCCATATGCTAAAACTAATAGAGATAAATAGACTTGTTTTAGTACCTAATGCCTGTAATGTTCAACTATACGGATTCTGCGATAGTTCTGAAAAAGCGTATGGCGCATGTACGAGTATATATTTGTCCTCGATTAACGCGAACAATGAAAGAGCCATTCGACTATTGACAGCAAAATCAAAGGTGGCTTCGATTAAAAAACAGACTTTACCACGATTAGAATTACAAGCAGTTTATTTACTCGCGAAATTAGTACATAAGGTGAAAGATATACTTGATATCGAATTTTCGAAATTAACTTACTTTTCGGACTCTACGATAGTATTGGCTTGACTAAAAACCGAACCATGCAATCTTAAAACATTCGTTGTCAATAGAGTTGCAAAAATCATCGAAATTTCTAATATTTCGGAATGGAAGCACGTTAGGAGTCAAAACAATGCAGCAGACATATTTTAACGAGGGTTAAGTCCACAAGAGTTAATAAACAATGAGATGTGGTTTCACGGTCCACAATTTCTAAAAAATGAAACGTATAAGTTTGACCAAGAAGATGAGTATGATATCGACAATTTACCCGAAATGAAATTACGTAATATTTCCGTCACCGTAACGGAAAAGATAACTAACGAACTAGATATTTTTCAAAAATATTCTACGTTTTCGAAACTACTTAAAGTAGTCGCGTATATTTTAAGATTCAGAAACCGCACGTTAACAAGGTTGTCCAAGGTTTTAACTGCTGATGAGTTAAATGAAGCTCGTTTGATTCTAGTTAAATTAGCGCAAAATGAGGTATTCAAACGAGAGATATTGGATCTAAAAAGTTCGGGAACTGTTAATAACAATAGCAAGCTTTGCAACTTGCACCCTTTTTTAGATTCAGAAAATGTTTTAAGAGTAGGTGGACGTCTATCAAATGCAGATGTTGATTTCGATCAAAAGCATCCACTAGTCCTACCTTACAAGCACAAACTTACAGATCTAATTATTTTAGATAGGCATTTAAAATACATGCACGTAGGTACACAAAACTTATTGTCAATTCTAAGACTAAGATATTGGCCTATTAAGGGAAAAGATGCAGTGAAACGAGTGCTTAAATTTTGTATTCGGTGTTATCGCGCAAATCCGAAACCTGGTAAATTTCTAATGGGGGAATTACCTCAACATAGAGTTAAGCCTAGTCGATAATTTACTAATTGTGGTATCGATTATGCTGGACCAATTTTTGTCAAAGAGAGCGGTCAGCGACACGCGCGGTGCATATAGAATTAGCCACTGATCTTACGACTAATAGTTTTTTAAATGTACACGTAGGGGGCCTGTGGGAGGCCTCTGTGAAGTCAATGAAATTTCATCTAAAGCGGGTTTTGGGTGACTGTTCTTTAAAATTTGAGGAAATGTACACTTTAATTGTACAAATTGAAGCATGTTTGAATTCACGTCCCTTGTCTCCAATCTCCAACGATGTTCACGATTTCCTACCTTTGTCTCCTGCACATTTCCTCATAGGCGACTCACTCGCGAGCTGTCCTGAAGAAGACCTAAGAGAAGTAAATACATCACGTTTGTCAAGATACCAACGACTGCAGCAGCTATACCAGCAATAGATGGTCTAGAGACTACCTGACGACTCTGCAGACCCGGTCCAAATGAAAAAAGGATACCAAAAATCCCGTACAAGAAGGCGCTTTAGTGGTCTTAGTAGAAGACAATATGCCTCCTTTACGTTGGCCGATGGCACGCATTCATGAGTTACATCCTGGTGCGGACAACATTGTGCGCGTTGTGTCGGTACGACTACCAAATGGAACAATTTTAAGACGATCGTTATCGAAAGTATGCTTGTTACCATTTAACGCCGATGATAATGAAGACTAACTAATCAAAAACTTAACCTGACTTTATGGGGTGAAGTGATTATCATTATTATTATTATTATTTGTTTTGAAAAGTTGTACTTTTCAACGGGCCCGGCATGTTGGTGCGATATTTTGATGCGGCATCGTAGCGCAACGAGAGAGGAAAAGGGTTTTGCGACGTATCGCAAGAACGCGAAAAAAAAAACTCGGTCTCGACACGTCGAAGGGGCAACACGTACAAGTCAACTGTTAGCATTTAAGAGAATTAAAATTAAGTTATTTTTATCAGAATTATGTTTGAGTTCATTTCTTTTTTATAATAAAGTTGCTATATTTCCACAACACGAAACAATAAGCAAAAATCACGACAACAATAAACACATTATTTGGTGTACGTTTTTTTTAATTTAACTTACATTCTATAACTGAGTATTTTACCAGCTTTAAGATATTATCAAGCCAAATGTAAACAAAAAACATTCTAGATAGCTCGTATTATTGTTTTAATTATGAGTTTAAAATACGTTGAGTGCTTCAATTAGCATATATAAACTGGACAAACCTTTGCTATTTTGTTATTATACGTCTTTGGTGGGCGTGGGGTGGGAAGTAGTGGAGAGCTCGATTACGCTGGTAATTTCGTTTGAAAGAAGATTCACAACGTCGTCAAGTACCGCTATATGTGCGAATTGGAGTGCACTTAAATGAAGACGTTTTTAGGGTGTAACGAAGGTGTAGCCAGTCTAGTGAAGTGGTTGGATTTGGGTGGTTGTTGATTTGGCGATCGACTGCAATTAGGGTTGGAAGGTGGTCCGAACTTGTCAATGAGGATAGGATCGGCGGAAAGTGTACATTTTTGTTATGAAAATATCAAGGATGTCAGGGAACTGATTGTAGGAGCAGGGAGCAACGTGGGGTCAGGGGATGCTTCAACTGTGAGGTTAAAGTCAAGAATTTTGGCTATCTAAAATACTTTATAACAATTATAAGACGCAACGTCAGCATGCAACGCATGTAAGAATAGTAATCTCTTCAGGGAATTGCATTGTTCTGATATTAATTAGCTTACTAAGATATTGGATAAGAAATGTAATGTTAATAATTGTAATTAATTAAAATCAGTTGTTGTTCCACTGTTAACCTGTTAACATCTTGATTGAATTATAATTAACGCACATAGTGTATTATTGTTTTCTTTCAACGGGGCAGCAGCTCATGTTTTTCTTAGCCAGTCGAATTTCAATCTTAAAAATAAAAAGCGTTTTTAAAAAGTAAATTCGGCGGCAGAAAACATTAACTGGCG
>NW_020439047.1:598757-607675 GCF_000699045.2 Agrilus planipennis | reverse complement strand
AAGTATATATGTTAAATGCTTAAATGATAAAATTATCTTTTTAAAAAAAATTGAACGTTTATTATTTTACGATGCACAAAATGTACAAAGTCTAGTCTAAAGCTAGAGTGACTTAACAACGACGGTTTACAACATTTTATAATCTCGGTTTTACATAGTCAGCAAAATGCTACTTTTATGTTTAGTTATATGGCTTATCCTAACATCTAACACCTCCCATGCTAAGTTGAAAAACTAAATTTTAATAGTTTGGTTTTTCAATAATATAGATAATAAAATAAAATGACGAATAAAATTGAATGATTAAAATATACTATTCTAATTAATATTGGGAATAGCGGGTGATTTAAATTTCCTTGCAGTAGGTTTCAATTCCTTAGATGGTTTTCTGGCAGGCATCTCTGATGATGATTGTTCCATTCTTTCTTCGGGGGATGATTTTTGTCGTACCACAGTTTCTAAAGGCGGTTGATGATTCGATCTTTGGCAACTAAATATTGGAAACACTTTCATATAGGAGTAATGACGATGTATAATGTACATTAGAACTATTGTTCCAATTATCATTGGTGGGGTTGTATAATACGACGTGCGGTCCTTAACATTCGTGTAACTTTTCGTATACTCTTCCATAATTCTCTGTTGTAGGGTTGTAAGTTTTGTTTTGAATATCGCGAGGTTATTATCCATTAGGTAGTGTAGACTTATGGGTTGAATATCGAGTTGTTTCAGGATTTCGATATCTTTGTGACAACAATTTCTAGGTATTTCTGGGGTTAAAAGCGGTATACTTTTGATTTCGTTGACTTCCTGGTTGTTGTATGATATTTGTAAACCATTGCCAAAATAACAAGTACATTCCTCGTTGATAGTTAAAAGGGATGGTTTTGAAATTAAAGTATGTTTAATTGGGTATCCTTTACACTTGAATGNCTTAATTCTCTGTTGTAGGGTTGTAAGTTTTGTTTTGAATATCGCGAGGTTATTATCCATTAGGTAGTGTAGACTTATGGGTTGAATATCGAGTTGTTTTAGGATTTCGATATCTTTGTGACAACAATTTTTAGGTATTTCTGGGGTTAATAGCGGTATACTTTTGATTTAGTTCACTTCCTGGTTGTTGTATGAGATTTGTAAGCTATTGTCGAAATAACAAGTACATTCCTCGTTGATAGTTAAAAGAGATGCTTTCGAAATTAAAGTATGTTTAATTGGGTATCCTTTACATTTGAATGTTACGCTTAGGTTTCCTGTAGAAGCAATGATCCACGTTGTGACGTTTATCTGTTCGATGTTATTTTCTGTTGCTTTGAATGTGTGGACGACACATTCTTCAGGGAATTCTTTGTTCGTTAGCAGTTGCAGTAAGCATTGTTTCGTATTCTTAGTATCTTGGGGTTCTGTATTCTGTTGAATGATGACGTTTTCTATTCGAAGTGCATTTGTAAAATCCCTTGGTTCAAGGTACCATTGGTGGTCGTCGGAGATTGTCACATAGGGGTTTTCAGGAAGAATGATATGGTGGTAATCATTTTCAAATGTGATAAGATAAGGTTAGGTTTTAAAAAGTCTGAGTGATATATGTTTTACTAGAGGGACTGTTAACTTTATTAAAATTCCATTTTTTAAGGTAAATAACTTTGGAGTGCTAATTTGGTAATATTTATAAATATTTGTTTCATCAAAAGAAAAAGGCAGTATATTTTCGCTGTGGCTAATATGACTTAATTGTTCCTGAAATTGTGCGTGATTGAGAACACTAGGATGAAGGATATTGATTCTAGCAAATGATAAAGTTTCTACAACTTCATCGACTTCTTTGCTTACTTCTGCAGTTATGTCATTTAAAAGAATAATCGTGTCTAAAATTTGCATTGATATTATGTTTTCGTTCAACCCGATGGAGTTATTAAAAATATGACCTCTTATGTTTAAAATGCTCCGCTGTAAGGTAGCCTCATTAGCGTTAATTCGATTTAGTGTATTGTTAATGTTAGAAACAATCATTTTAGTTAAATGCATTTGTTCATCTTGAAATTTTAAGATGTTTTTATTTGATGTTTGCAATTCTCCAATTAGCTTCTCGTATCTTTCGGCATCGGTCGAGTCTAATGTACCGAACAATGTTTTCAACCCACTACCAAAAATATTAAACCAACCTCTACGTACTCGTTTTGAATTTGGTATTAAAAACCTTATTTCGTCTAACTTGATTTTAAGTTTATTTAAATTTGCTTTCAACAAAGATGAGTGCATAATATTAAAATGAGTTTTATTAAATTGATAACTAGTATTTATTAATTCTCTTTGATAGTTTAATAGAAGAACATAATTTTGGAAAATTTAAATATAAGAATAGTGTAAAAGGAGTCAGAGGGTAGGATAAATCCCTTCTCTTCAAAATGAATTCCATTGCCAGGTAATTTAGTCACGGTTAATTGTCCGTAGGAGTATCTGTAAAAGACTCAGTTTTAAATGGTTTAACCTGTTCACAACTAACTAAGGTAGTAGAGGCATATATGGCCCACCTTGTTGTTTTTATTGACTAAAAATATGCCAAAAAACAAAAAACTTCACAGTACCGCTTTATTCTTGCTACAAAATCCAATTCTTGATCGTGACGCAAAATACTTGGCCGACCTAAGTTCTTTTGTTCCTCTCCGGTTTTCAAATATTTACGTAGTGTTCGTCTCGGAATTTTGAATCTTGTGGATACAGTTCTCTGTGATTCACCAGCTCGCAAAGCTTGTAAAGCTGGGTTTAAATTATCAGTGTTCCACTGTCTCCTTAGATTTTTGCAAGGTTTACCCATTTCGAATTCGATTCTTTTACGTACTCGTCAACTGTAACTTCGCTTACCAAATTTTCATCCGGGTTATTGAAATTTCTGTGTTTGAAACCGTACAGGACTTCATATGGGGTTAGTTTAGTTGCGTAATGCGTTGATGTGTTATAGGCAAATGTTGCTGAATTCAAGAGGGCTTTTGGGCCTAATTTATTTTTTTCTTTGGTGGAATAAGTAGTAATGGTATCTTTTAGGGAACAAATAACTCGTTCAGCCATACCATTTGTTTTGGGGTCTAACTACTAAGGGACGGTGATCGGTTAAGATGGTGAACTTCTTTCCGTAAAGATACGGCCTAAAATGTTTTACAGCCCAAACTATAGCTAACAGCTCACGCTAAATTGTTGAGTATCTAACCTCTGCTGATTAGCTGAATTTAATGTTCTACTCGCATAAGCTATGGGAAGGCTATTATTAATGGGACCTTGGCTAAGTACAGCTCCTATCGCATAGGAACTCGCGTCAGTTGTGACATAAAAATCTTCGTTAAAGTTGGGGTATTGTAGAATGGGTGCTGTAATTATTTTTTCTTTTAATGAATTGAACGAATCTAAATGTTCCTGTTGAAATGCAAAAAGAGTGTCTTTCTTCAAGAGTGCTGTTAATGGTTTGGCTAACTTCGCGTAATTTGGGATAAATTTTCTATAAAATCCAGGTAGGCCTAAAAATGATTTAATTTCTTTTGGAGACTTAGGGATCGGGAAATTTTTAACTGAGTCAATTTTGTTGGGATTTGGTTTGATACCTTTTTGTGTTACAATATGACCTAAAAATTCAGTTTATTTGCGGAGGAATTCCGACTTATCTGGTTGGATCTTTAAATTTCTTAATTTATTACAATGGTCTTCCAAAGAGTTTCCGAAAACAATAATGTTATCTAGATATAATAGACATTGCGTGGGTGTTAGACCCGATAATACACTATTCATCATTCTCATAAAAGTTGAAGGAGAGTTGATGAGTCCAAAAGGAAGGCGAAGAAATTTGTAATGGCCCGTTGCCCAATTGTATTTCTAATCTTGGTTTACAGACTGTTTAGTTTGAGGGTAGGTGTTACAATAAGTTGTGTAAACCAAACAGTTTATAATGTCCTAAATGTGAGACAATTGCTGATAGATGGCGCTATTAATCGATGCCGTCACTTTTGTTAAGTAACGTTATTCACTTCTATTCTAAATGTCACGAAGAACGCAGTGGTTGTAATAAATCTCCATTATAATATTGAATCCTGATTATTTCATCGACAATTCCATCAGTATGTGTGAATGTATGTATGTATGTATGTATGTATGTATNAACTTATTGTTATTCCTAAACCTAATTAAATCGGAAATGAGCCCTTCAGCGGAACGCTCGAGACCAAAGTTTGTTACTAATGCTTTTTTTATGTCTGGCCAATTATCGTAACGTCTTGCTAGAATCACACGACCTGCACGCCCAGCTAAACGATTTAAAATAATTCTTAAAAGATAAGCAAAATCACTACCTTTAGCTTTTTCAAATACAAAATCTATTGTATCAACATATTGGTGCAACGGAATGTTGTCACCGTCAAAATTGGGGATTAATTCACAGAGTTCTCTTCGTGAATAGAACTCCATTCCAACCTCTGTTTCCAAGAGATTTTCGTTATCGGTAACGCTCATTTTCTTTGGAGTAAGTAACAAGGAAAACAAAATAAAAGGAAATGTGGCAAAAACCTGTAACCACCTACCTTGAATAACTCGCTACGTTGATGATAACCAGTAGAAATCCAAACATTCCTATGGCTGTTGAACGTTGGGAGACGGGGTGAGATGTTCTCTCGTTATTCGGATGGTCCTAGGCACAGGATATCTTCTAAAGCGAACTGCTTTACACTATTAATGAATTTTCAGTTTTTCACTCCGAACAGTTTCTTTATAAAGTTCACGAAAGGTTACAGAGGAAACGAACGGTTTCGCACTTTCACCCACGAACACGATATTTCAGAGAGTTTTCACTGTTCAGTTTTTAACACGCCTTTTGGACAATCCTACTGACTGCGCCAAATTGTTAAATGCTTAAATGATAAAATTATCTTTTTAAAAAAATTGAACGTTTATTATTTTACGATGCACAAAATGTACAAAGTCTAGTCTAAAGCTAGAGTGACTTAACAACGACGGTTTACAACATTTTATAATCTCGGTTTTACATAGTCAGCAAAATGCTACTTTTATGTTTAGTTATATGGCTTATCCTAACATCTAACATATATACATGTATCTATACAATCGAATGTATAATTTTAGAGTCACTTGTAACAAACGATTTCATTTAGTCTAAATGGCGTGGTGTATACTGGCGGCGTGTTGGATTAGATTCTAAGGGGGGCTAGTTCGAATCGTGGTCTGAAAAAAATCGAACGACAAACAGCCGAAGGGAGATCGATTTTACTCCTCTTAATAGAAAATCGCTGACAAAAAGATACTTAGGAATTTACTAATATCAGACGTAAAATAAGAGGTTTTTAGGATAAATTCAAAATTTATTGAGGAGGTGTTAAATGGACGAAATTTTTTACTCTGAATATCATGGATTAAGCTCCTTTTATAGCTGAAGCTAATTCAATGCAATAAAAAGATACGATCATTGAAATGCATTCTTTCATATAATTGACCAAATGATTCATAATACTGTGTTTTCTATATACAAAAATGCCCCTAGTAGTAAAATTCTTTTTGAAAATGTTTCAAACGCCAAAACAATAAACTGAAATTTACATTATTCTATGTTGTGAAGAAATTAACTTTGGTTTTAAACGTAATAATTCTCATTTAAATTCGTCCAAATTAAATGTGTAAATAAAATTGTTAGAACTCGCGAAGCAAATCGGTTTAATTATAGTCTGTTGGGGTTTATACGTAGCTATTCCCTCTTTAAAGGAAGTCTAATCTGGATTTACAAGGGATTTAAAGGAGAGACAACTGAGGGTAGACTTATCAATCTCCGACACTCGTTATCCTTTTTGAATATCCTTAACTCGGAATTGTACTAAGGCCTACTGATACAGATATTGAACGAATGAGACTACGCATTATACTCTAGATTTATTGTAAATAAACTGAAATTGAAGAAAAGTTTTGTACATACTTTAGTAGCACTTCGGAAGTAATATAACCCAGGTAAATTTATTAAGGTCCTGACATTCTACGTTCGTTATAGGGATGACTGCGGACCGACTAGTCTCACTTACATAACTTTTTGGGATAGGTATATGGCTATGGGTGATTCAAATTAAAGATGAAATGAACCAGCTCCTTAAATTTTGATTGGCGAGACACAGATCTCAGTTGGTCTCGTGAAGCGATGAATCAATGCATCAAGCGGTTCTTGCGTTTTCAGTTTTTTTGAAGCAAAAAGCGAAAAAGTTGGGGCCCATCTGTCGGGCGTTACATAATCGCAGTCCTACAATTATAATTGGAATAAATAACTGTCTCTAGTTTTAACGGTTTTCGACGCTCAATTATTTAATTTGGACCTTAGTAAATTTGCGTCAATCTCGGTCGTAATAAATGCAGATAAAGCTATACAGGGTGATTCTGAATTTTTAATCATACAGGAAGTGATAGGGCACTATAAAACAAGAAAATTAAGTAGATGTGGTCCGAAAGTCCACCGTTTTTGAGAAAAATGTATTTGAAAGTGCAGACAAGGGCCAGTCCGGCCCTGGTATGATTACGCAGGGAAATACGACATTGCAATGTCACATTCGATCAGCTGGGAATTAGTAACATCAGTGTTGTATTTCTTTTGTATTTTTATATTCATACATTGTTTGTTATTTATTAGATTAGATTAAATGTGATTGATGATGTTTATATTACACCATTGTGAGTTAGTGTTATTTGCGAACGTGTCATTTACGAACAAATGAGATTTAGTGCCACTTGCGAACAGCAACAAGTAGCCTTAGGTTGACCTAGAAATTATAGTTTCATTTGCGAACAGACAGTAAGTTATTTAGCCTCTGTTATATGGGGGTTCCATCTCTATGGAGTAAATCTTTGGTATAGGTATATCTTCCTCCCGTGTTCGTTTTTTTGCCGAAAACAATCCTTTCTTTACTTCAATAAGAGCCATATCCGGCTTACAAGCATGTGGTGTGACTGACATTACTCATCACACTTGCTCTTTAACATTCCTTTGCACTGTTGTTTTTTCTCTTGAATACATAACCAAGTGTTAACACCTTTGCTATTTTAACGACACTTTCGGTATTGATAACCATCGTAGACCAAGGAAGGCTTTCCTTTTGCTGTTTCGATAATTTCCATTTTCGAAAAATGTAAAGTTAAGCTGTTAAGGTAACAAATCTTGACTTCACTTCTTAAAATCGCAAGGATTAATGTTATATATTTTGAATAACCTAACTGTAAATAGGGTTACTACCAACTCTTGTTATTATGTTATTGGTTGATAATTTATTATTACCTAGTTCATTATAGTAATTAAAAATAAATACCTACCTAATGATTATGATTGTTATTATTGTTGTTTATTGGAACATCGTTTCATTTCTATTAATAGATACAACCGAAATAAATAAAATGTAGGTGTTCGCAAATGGACCTATAATTATTAAGAGCACCTGGATCTTAATACGAGTATTGGCAAATAACACCAAAATGTGGTTGTTCGCTTCTGAAACGTTCGCAAGTAAGACGACACCCTGCATTGTATGTATGTAGTTAGTCAAAGTCATTGACAGCGTTTCAGTGTCGTAGGTCAGTGCATATTAGTATTATTGCATTGATCTAAGTATACGTGGGATTGTAAACGAACAGTTTGGATTGGATTTACGGGTTCTGTAGCTTGTCGGGAGCGTAGACTTAATCTAAATGACTTTATATGGGGTTGTATGAAACAACGTGTGCATCAAACGCCAATGCAGAAAGCAAAACTCAAAAATATTTATTGTAGTGTACGTATGTGTACGTGTGTAATTAATTTTTCTAATAGGAGGCTAGGGCTGTGAGCGAATGAACCCTTAAGAAAAGCTAATGCACCTTGGCAATATCTCAGTGAAGGTTTAGATTAGAAATTCAATAAAATAGCAATTACCTATCCAGAGGATATTCACGTTAATTGCCTTTTTTCTTATGTGAACAAAGTAGTTAATTAATTAATTTTTATCGCAATGAGCGTCAAAATACTATATGTAGTAGCGCAGAGCCGGGCAAACTCGGCTCTTTTGACTCCCGAGTGCTCCTCAAGGTTAACCAAGTAGCTCCTCATTGATCCTGCAAGTGCGAGTGAGATGATTCTTTCCTTTCCTTATCCCTTCTATTTCGTAGGTGAGTCCCCTATTCCATAGCCAAACCCAATAGTTTTGCGAACGTAGTAAAGAAAATTTTCAAAGGTATTATTTAAGTTGCGAGAGTGGCTTCGCTCGTCTACGGGATAAAGGGGCATGATATGGGAGTTGAAGGGAGAAGAAAAAGACAAAACAAAATTATTCATTACTGTTTACTCTCTCGTATCATTGAAGGGTATGGAGTGACTCAAACTAACCTCATGTAGCGGCTCCTACGAAGTTAAAGTTTGCCCGGCTCTGTAGTAGCGTAGTAATAAGCTGTTGATATTTACACGACAAGAGTTTCATTGTTTACATTTTTCGTCGATGCAGCTGCTTAGTTATTGTTACCGCAATTTCCCTGTACTTTGTCAACTCATGGTCAGAGCGGCCTTCAGGTTGCAACTCATTCTAGTTTTCTTGCAAATTCTTATGTCCCTTAATTACGCTGCTCTACTCAAAATGCGATTCACTATTGCATCTAGTTAACACCCTCCAAAGCTTGCTAGTTATTTCAGAAATACACTGTATAATTGGGCCACGCAAAAACAAGATTAAAGAACCGGATTGTGATCCAAATCTTTGAAATATCCGGAGCCAGCGACTCAAGTCTCCTAAACGGTCCGAGTTTTCCATCACTACCTATTTGTTAATCAGAAACGACACTTACCTAATTTCAGCTTCTTAAAGTTGTAGAAAACTTCATTCTAACCATGTATATGCTATTACTACTCCAGTACGATCCTGTTATCCATT
>NW_020439047.1:557549-596960 GCF_000699045.2 Agrilus planipennis | reverse complement strand
TATCGGCGAACGCGTTTGCTTTTTCCTCGGTGGTATTGCATATTTGATTGTTACTCAACAGGTGACTTATTGTAGTTTGTTTTTGGCCGGTGATTGCCTTGAATTTTTTCCAAAATTCTGAACCGTTGTGATAATCTAATTTTGAACATGTATCGTGCCATCGGGTTTCGTGGTGTTTGTTTGTTTTTAATCGGACTAACGCGTTTAGTTTGTTCCATTCCGTTTTTACAAGGGGGTCGCGAGTTCTCAAAAAATGTCTGTATAGTTCGCGTTTTCGTTTTATCAATTGGATTATCTCTCTCGGGAGAGGTTTTCTTCCTATGCAGATTTTCCTGATGGGTGCTGTTTTATTAATCGCGTTTTGAATACATGTGTTGTATTTGTTTATCGCGGTGTCAATGTCTTGTTGATTGATGATGTCGGGGGGGAGTAGATTCTCATTGTTTATATGTTCGCGAAGGTGGTCAAAGTTTATGTTCTTATAGTCGCGTATTTCCTTGAGCGAAAAGTGAGTGATTTTCTGCGATCGGATATTAAGTGTCGCGGAAAGGGGAAGGTGATCACTGGAACAATCGGCTGGATGCGATGGAACAATGTATGGTTAATGGTGTCCCTTTTTTGTGAAACTGCTTGTCGTTTCTATAAATGTTGTATTGCGGTACATGGTACCGTTCGTTTCGCGTTGACAGCGTTTCCTGCAGCGCGAGAATGTGTATGCAGTCTGTTGATAATGTGTAAATTACATTGTTCTTTTTAAGTTTCTAGCCGTTTGTGTTATTTGTCGAAACTTTAAGGTCTGCGAACTTTAACTAAAGGGGATGATGAGCCATCGATGGGTAGATGAATGGTTTTAGGAATAGGAGATTGTTTTTGTAGGTAGGTGTGTTATTGATATGTGTACGTTGCTGCCTTTGTAGACGAAGGAGACTTTCCGCCTGAAGAATTGGGCGGAATGACGGGCAATAACGTCCTCGACGAATCGGGAGTTGGGATGTTGGGATGAAAGGCAGAGGTAGGTGAAGCGGATGGTGTCTTCGACTCTGGTGAATCGCTCGGGATCTGGAGAGTCAGTGATGATAGATGATTCGTCTTCGGACATTTCATCGGCGGGAGGGTCAACACACTTGACGGGCGCGATTTTGAAAGGTGTTAAGGATTTTTGTGATGATTGTTTTGGGCATTTGGAGTCAAAGGATAGATGCTTGCCCTTGCAGTTAGAGCAGGATGGAGAGGATGTACAGGAGGATAATGCATGCTTTCCGCCGCAGCGGTAGCATAGCGCTTCTTTCTGGACGCAGGAAGCGGTGTTATGCCCGAAAGCGAAACATTTCCCGCATTGTAGGGGCTGAGGACCTGGGGATTGGGATGGCTCGCATCTGTATGTTTTTGAAAACATTTTGAAGCCTTTGGATAGGAGATTATCGATGGCCTTTGGACAGTTTGTGATGACACGGAAGAGGAAGGTGTCGTGTCCAGTTTGCCTGGACTTAATACGCCAGGCGTTTTTGGCATCGATATTCTGTTCGTGGACGAGCGGACGACGCAGGAGAACGTAGGTTTGTGGTTACGTTGTCTTAGAGGAGGAGGCGAATTAGGGGAAGATATTTGGTTAGTTGTTATTTTAAGGTTGTTTGATAGTAGGGCCTTAACAGGAGAGAGCTTTTTTATTATTTCGGGATCTTTGGAGGTGACCCGGGCTTTGTTGCCCCGGTAAACGGTCAGGGAGAAGAATAGGAGTATCGGGATGCTTTTTAGTAGGGTGTACAGGTCTTTTTGATTGCAATGTTTGTCCGGTATGTTGGACAAGATTGCATCGTAGGTTGGTGGAGGCGTGTTTGATGTTCGGGATTGCCGGGAGCTAGGTGAGGAAGATAAGGAGCAGGAGTAGGTGTGACTGCGCCGACGATTAACAACCTTGAAAGGCTGGTCTTCAACCGGCGAGCCCAGTCTTTTAGAAGTGGTCGGGGTTGCCATCTTCTAATTAGGAAAATAAGTAGTGTGTATGTGAAGTGTAAAATTAAGGTGTGTGTGTGTGGTGTTTGTTAGTCGGTTAGTTTCCTATAGAAACACGGTAGTTGTTAACTCAAAGGGACGTTGCGTGCTCGCTCCCAGTGAATGTTGGTTAATAGAATGAATAGAATGTTTCTTACGAGTAAATCTGCTGGGCTGTCTATCTGCTTTTCTCCTAAAGAGCTGAAAATTTGAGATGCGACTATCGAACTTTGTAATATCGTCGGATGTAACACTGCTGACTGCTGCTGTTGGTTTTCGGTTGATTGAAGGTTGCTGCTGTCGGCGGAAGTATGTCTGCTTGCTACGAAGGTTCGATGATCAGTGAATGAATGATTTTTTTTTTGTTTTCGTGGAGGAGAGGAAATCTTCGAAAGACACCCGGCCGCCCGCGCGACCGGGTAGTGTCGGATTCATCCCGAAGGACGCCTACCGACTAAAACCTCTCCCCCTCAGGCCGTTCTAGGGCCGCGAAGCCCTCTTCAGCCACATGTTGTTTTACATTTTATTTGCTGAGGAGTTTTAAAAGGATGTGGGCGTTGCCCAATAGATGTAGTAGGATTTCACCAGTAGTTGTTGCACCTTTAAGTTGGTCGGCTAAGTCGATAATCGCAGTCTTGAACGTCGTCAGGTCGAGCTTGTCCAAGATTGTCGTTGTCTCTGCTTCGGAGTTTTCCGTTTTTGGTTGTCCCGCTGTCGCTTTCGCGTAGGAGATTCCTTGTCGGATGTTGGAAGTGGTGGCTTTAGTTGGTTTGATGTCCTCTCGTGGTTTGGTTAGCTTCTTGGTCGAGAAGGCTTTGCAACCCCGGTAGCTCGCGGGATGTGGTCCTTCACAGTTGCGACACTTTGCTTGTTCTTCTTTTGGTTTTGTGCATTGGGATGAATGGTGTAATTCTGCACATTTAACGCATCGTGGGGCCATCTTGCAGTTCTTTTGGACATGTCCAATGCGCTGGCAGCGATGGCATTGTATAGGTCGGCGTTGTTGGCGGTATTTCTCTATAGAAACCCGTAAGTGGCAGCAAGCCTTGATGTCTTTGACTTTCGCTTCCATTTCCTTGGGCGCAGTAATCAACACCAGGGGAATCTCTTTCGATCGGCTTTTCATCCTGTGAACCGTTGCGTCGCGTAGCCCATTTCCTTCGAGGTCGTTTAGGACGTCTTCGCATGACAGTGAAGTAGGAATACCCTTCATTACGTATTTGATCGGGCGGTTTCAGTCGCTTGTATACGTAAAGTAGTAGTAGTCCAATCTGTCCAACAAGGCTGTCAGTTTGCTATTGTCTTCTTCGGATCGTGGTTGGATCTTGATACCATTTTTCGTACTCGTGGCGTTGTCGATGTTTATGTTGTTTGGTTGTAGTCTTTTTCGTAATTTATTTCAGTCTTCGTTGTAGTGTACTACTATTGGTGGGATCCTAGGTCCGTCCGTAGATTCACTTTGTAGAGCTCCGAAACTGTTGGACGTAGCTATCTTTATGGCTGTTCTTTGGTCGTAGGTGATCTTCCTCGTCTTCTTCGGGATTTCAAAACCTTCGTCTAGCTCCATGATGTTGGTTAGTCTTAAGAAAGACTATTTTCTGTCGCGAAAAACTCTTGTTTCAAGTAGTTGCTGACGATCGCTGCTGAAGTTGTTGTTACCGTCTTGAAGTTCAGACCAAGAGTGGGGGCACTTTTTAAGATGATTCATGTGCTTTTATTCTTTTTTCAAATATTAACAAAAATTGTGTTAAGAGGGAGTATAGGTGGAGTTAGTAAGGTTTAGAAACATTAATTGGATTAGGAATAGAAGAAATAGGGTGGTTGGTCCAAGATAAGAAAGTGGGGTATAAGGTGTGCAGTTCGATAAGAAGGGAAAGGGAGAAATAGGTGTACGTGCGAGTGTCCAGCGGGTAACAATTCTTGGTATCAGATGTCAATGATTTAAACATGATCAGTTGTATCGACTATTGCACTCCAACGAAAATAATTTTATTTATTTTATGCAAAATAAAGATAAGGAATACGAACTATTTNCGAAAAATGTAAAGTTAAGCTGTTAAGGTAACAAATCTTGACTTCACTTCTTAAAATCGCAAGGATTAATGTTATATATTTTGAATAACCTAACTGTAAATAGGGTTACTACCAACTCTTGTTATTATGTTATTGGTTGATAATTTATTATTACCTAGTTCATTATAGTAATTAAAAATAAATACCTACCTAATGATTATGATTGTTATTATTGTTGTTTATTGGAACATCGTTTCATTTCTATTAATAGATACAACCGAAATAAATAAAATGTAGGTGTTCGCAAATGGACCTATAATTATTAAGAGCACCTGGATCTTAATACGAGTATTGGCAAATAACACCAAAATGTGGTTGTTCGCTTCTGAAACGTTCGCAAGTAAGACGACACCCAGCATTGTATGTATGTAGTTAGTCAAAGTCATTGACAGCGTTTCAGTGTCGTAGGTCAGTGCATATTAGTATTATTGCATTGATCTAAGTATACGTGGGATTGTAAACGAACAGTTTGGATTGGATTTACGGGTTCTGTAGCTTGTCGGGAGCGTAGACTTAATCTAAATGACTTTATATGGGGTTGTATGAAACAACGTGTGCATCAAACGCCAATGCAGAAAGCAAAACTCAAAAATATTTATTGTAGTGTACGTATGTGTACGTGTGTAATTAATTTTTCTAATAGGAGGCTAGGGCTGTGAGCGAATGAACCCTTAAGAAAAGCTAATGCACCTTGGCAATATCTCAGTGAAGGTTTAGATTAGAAATTCAATAAAATAGCAATTACCTATCCAGAGGATATTCACGTTAATTGCCTTTTTTCTTATGTGAACAAAGTAGTTAATTAATTAATTTTTATCGCAATGAGCGTCAAAATACTATATGTAGTAGCGCAGAGCCGGGCAAACTCGGCTCTTTTGACTCCCGAGTGCTCCTCAAGGTTAACCAAGTAGCTCCTCATTGATCCTGCGAGGGCAAACTCGGCTCTTTTGACTCCCGAGTGCTCCTCAAGGTTAACCAAGTAGCTCCTCATTGATCCTGCAAGTGCGAGTGAGATGATTCTTTCCTTTCCTTATCCCTTCTATTTCGTAGGTGAGTCCCCTATTCCATAGCCAAACCCAATAGTTTTGCGAACGTAGTAAAGAAAATTTTCAAAGGTATTATTTAAGTTGCGAGAGTGGCTTCGCTCGTCTACGGGATAAAGGGGCATGATATGGGAGTTGAAGGGAGAAGAAAAAGACAAAACAAAATTATTCATTACTGTTTACTCTCTCGTATCATTGAAGGGTATGGAGTGACTCAAACTAACCTCATGTAGCGGCTCCTACGAAGTTAAAGTTTGCCCGGCTCTGTAGTAGCGTAGTAATAAGCTGTTGATATTTACACGACAAGAGTTTCATTGTTTACATTTTTCGTCGATGCAGCTGCTTAGTTATTGTTACCGCAATTTCCCTGTACTTTGTCAACTCATGGTCAGAGCGGCCTTCAGGTTGCAACTCATTCTAGTTTTCTTGCAAATTCTTATGTCCCTTAATTACGCTGCTCTACTCAAAATGCGATTCACTATTGCATCTAGTTAACACCCTCCAAAGCTTGCTAGTTATTTCAGAAATACACTGTATAATTGGGCCACGCAAAAACAAGATTAAAGAACCGGATTGTGATCCAAATCTTTGAAATATCCGGAGCCAGCGACTCAAGTCTCCTAAACGGTCCGAGTTTTCCATCACTACCTATTTGTTAATCAGAAACGACACTTACCTAATTTCAGCTTCTTAAAGTTGTAGAAAACTTCATTCTAACCATGTATATGCTATTACTACTCCAGTACGATCCTGTTATCCATTTTTATACTTTAAATCCGCAGAAATTATTAAATATACACTTTTCATGCCACAGAACGAACAATTATCAGTAATTATTATACAAAAATTAAAACCTGTAATTTAAAACCCAGTTCTTTAGTTTGCATGATTTGGTAAAACTGTACCTATTGCCTTGTGGATGTAATATTAAGTTATGATTTTGCTCAGTAGCTAAAATCAGGAAGTCCATTGCAATCATTCCATGAATTAGGCAAATCTTTTCTTAGTATATACAATAGGCAACTACACATGTTCGACGTAACATAATGTATAATAACTGAGAGTTACTTCTGTATTTGGTGATAATAGTTGAAGGGTTGGATACGAAATTTGAACGTCTCTCGTCCGGAATATGGTTAAATACGGTAATAATGGCAGGGTTACGTTTCTAAGCAGGTGTACAATTCAGTAGCAAGAAAGGGTGAAATACCTCGAGGACCTCAACATACATCGATGTTTGTCTAAAATTCATACAATTCTTCTAAAGAAAGCTCTTAAATAAATTATCGAGTATTTCTTAAATAAAAAGTGCAAATGACGTACTTATGTCCTTACTGAAATCCATTGTTGTGCTGAATGGAAATAACTCCTTTAACAAAAAATACAATGACAAACGAAAATGGTTTAATTAATATGAGATAATCTAATCGTTAGAAACTTTTCAGCTAATTTCTACTTTCTAAGACATTGGACATCAAAGAAAGCATTTTCGTAGGTGGTTGCTTTAAGGAGTAGGTACATACATATATGATAATAAGCATTTTTAAAAATACAATTTATCCTACAACAGGTTAAAACTTTTAAAAATTATTATTGAAGCATTAATTCTTGATGCTTTTATGTCAAAAATGTAGAATTCAAAATAGCCCATAATACGGTAAGTCATCACTGAAAATCCAGATTAAGGGTTACATTTTCGGTGTGATCCTTTACTCATAAGGTACCTATAGTATGATCTGAAACAAACATACTTTTATTAAAAAAAATGTTTTTTATTTTTAGTGTGGTGTACCTTTTTGAGCGCTTTAAGAATTTGGGGGGCTATGTACGTATGCCAAAAAAGACATAAAATACTTTTTTTTTAAAATTGGTCTATAATAATATCATAAAAAGAAAAAAAAATATACATACTATTAGCCGTCATTTTTTTCAAGTATAGCCTTTATATATGCGTTTATAATGCATAGAAATTTCATTCAAATTGGTTAAGTTGTTTTTGAGGAAAGAAAGATAAATAAATTTTTGATTTTGGATTTCTTTGATTTATTTAAAAGCCAAATAGATAAAGGTCTGAAACATGTAAGATCATTTTATTTCATTAGTACCAATATACCCTAAAAAGATGATTCAGCTTTCCCTCTGGAGCGATTCACTATGGTTATTGTCTGATGGCCTTAACTTGTATTCTTTCAGGTCACATGGTTCCATAACTAGCTCAATGTATGACAATAAAAAAGTTCATTTCCCTTCAGATCTAATATTGCTAAAACTAAAGATCGAAATGTCTAGAAGTCCACCCAAATATTACAAACAAATTACCTAGGTTTTATTTTACACTGTTTACTGGTATTATTTGAACACGTTACCAATATTTTTTTCATGTTACAATCAATAGGGCAAATTATTTTTTTATGGACTCATAACAATTTGGAAGAGAATAGAACAGAGTTGCTTTCATGTGAGCTCTATTGTACCCAAGGGAGGCAATATCTGTAGCCATTATTACGACTCAACGCCTACTATTGCTCCATAATTTACCTAATCTCCAGGCGTTTATTTATCGGTTGAATCGATAGAGACCTGTGAATATGTTCAAACTATCACGAGAATTGGGAATTTTGAATTTCCACTAGGATTGTGCTTTCTGTTCACATAGCTAGATTACTTTTAATTTTCATCAATTTTTGTTTTAGAAATTAACACAATCACATTAAATAAATATGTATGTGTTGGATGCAGTTATGAAATCAATTTCTGACTTAAGTCTGAATAGAGAATTTTTTCTTATTTTGCATTTTATATTATAGATACGGAGTCACTTTTTATATTTCATAAGTAGTTTTCATTATGACACTAATAGTTTCTTTTTGGTGCTTTTTTGGCTGAGAATTATTTTCTGCTTCTATAATTATTATCGGGTACAAATAGGGGGATGCAAGGGAATAAGTACCCTGCAGCTCGGGCTAAGGAAAGAAGCCCGGCCAGCGCCAATTAAAGCTTTAATTGATTTAACCAACCGTTTAATGCAGCTTGTGGTTGGCACGTACAATTAATTACAAAACTGTTAACCTGTCATTGAAAATTTTGCCGCTAGCAATGTGCAGAAGGACAAACACATGTGCAGGCAGATGTCGATAAATACTTAATATTTTGAAAGAAAATTTAGTTTTTTGTTGTAATTATAACTAATTTATTCGTTTTACAATGATATGCGGAGGGGTGGGGACCGTCACCTCTCGTAGTTTAATGGTAGAACATTGGTGCGTAAAGCCAAAGGTCCCGGGTTCGATTCCCGGCGGGGGTGTGACAACAGCAACATTTTTAGACCGAGCGGCATGGCCTAGAGGTTTAGACCATTGCTTAGCATTCGGGAGGACGCCGGTTCGATTCCGGGTCCGTGTGCCTTGGTCCAAGTTTTTCTGTGGTTTCCTTAGATCACTTAAGTAAATGATGGGGCAGTAATATTGTATAGATAATCTTTCATTCTCTTCTGTCTTCATTTCGTCCGTCTCATCTTTCTCACCCGAACCACCACCCACCTATTACCACGATTCCTGAAAGGAAACTGAAGAGGGCCTTCCGCCCTACCTTCCGGCGTAGTTTGGTAGCATTGGTAGCTAGCGGGAATGAAAAGTTACCGAGCGGCATAGCCTAGAGGTTTGGTTTAGAGGTTTAGACCATTGCTTAGCATTCGGGAGGACGCCGGTTCAATTCCGGGTCTGTTTGCCTTGGTTCAAGTTTTTCTGTGGTTTTCTTGGATCACTTAGGCAAATGTTGGGGCAGTAATATTCCACAGATAATATTTCATTCTCTTCTGTCTTCATTTCGTCCGTCTGAACTTTCTCACCCGAACCACCACCCACCCATTCCCACGACTCCTGAAAGCAGGCTGAAGAGGGCCTTCCGCCCTACCTTCCGGCGTAGTCCGGAGCGACTGCCCGCCCACCAGCAATACTGGCTGGTGGGAATGAAACACCCAAAAGTTTTTGTTTTGGGGTGGGGACCTACAATGTTTTGAACTCGGGTCCTGATCTGGCTCTCGCCGGGTTTGATTATTGTCACATAGTCAAAAAAAGGCCATGACAACTTCTGTGACTTCTCGAATTAATCCACAATAAATGCAATATGGGGAGCGCTCTAAGAAAGTGAATAATTGTTTTTCACAAACATCTGGATATGAATATCAAATGAATGAACTTGGTGAGCACAATACAGTAAGCAAAATTCAAAATGGCGGAGCACTTCTTTTTTCACAAAATAAACTATTTTTTTAAATATAAATTTATTATACCTATATATACATATAATTTTAAGGAAATGCGAAGATTAACTCAGGATAGACCAGTCTTAGGACTGACGAGCTTATTATGATGGACAGTGGTAAATTGTATCCCGATAATGACACTTCTACCTGGCGCTGATTTATCATGTGGTAAACTGTCTCCCGGGTACACGACGAACGGCTCTTTGCGATATGGTAAACTGTCCTCACACCTTTAAACGTATAAGCAGTGGCGGATTATCCATAAGGCAAAGTAGGCATATGCCTAGGGGCGCAAGGTTTAAAAGGGGCGCACCTGGAAGTTTTTAAACCTTAAAAAAAAAAAATAAGGAAGTATCTAATAAAAAAAAGTATTTTGCAAAAAATATGACCGACAGAGGGGCGCCTATGAGGTGCTAGCCTAAAGCGCTCTCGACATTTAATCCGCCTCTGCGTATAAGCATAGAAAATCGACAAGGTCCCTTAACATTTTTTGATTCGCTTAGTGATATTTAACTCATAAAATAATACGGTAAGGTTATAAGCATTTCATTGCAACTTGTCCGTTTGTAAAATTTAACATATCCAATACATTATTATACACTATATTATACATTATTATCATAAAATATCTCATTTCTCCAGGGTATCAAACAACAAACAAGCTCATTACTAAGCGCAACCAATAAGAATTAAGTACGAAACCGGTTTTTCAAAATCATCATGTTTTGTTTTACTACCCTTTGTTATTAGAATCTGTTAAGAATCCATGCGGGAGACAGTTTGCCATATCGCAAAAGCTGGTACTGCTTTCGCGCATTAAGTGAAGTCATTTTCGCGGGAAACAGTTTACCTGAACATTTCGGGAGACAGTTTAACAACACCGTTATGATGATACCTAATCAATACATCTATATAAATAAACAACAAGCAAATCAAAATAATTCTTTAAATCAAGTTTTTATTTAAGAATGAATTGAAAATCTAGAAGTAGATTCTAAAAACAATAATTACTTGAGGCATTTAGCTATTAATACAGATATACTTATAACTTTCTAGCAGTTGCCTTATTTACATTTACTTCCAGACAATAAATACAAGAATAAGTTTCGATGTATCTATTCATTTATAAAAATTGATCAAAATGTGTGTTGACGCCGGGTTTGACGAATTTGTTTTATGAATAAAACTCACCTTAGTTTTTTAATGTTGTGTTCATTCAAACTTTCAACTTAAATAAAAACCTAACGCTAAAAAATATTAATATTACTTAACTGTTATGTTACGAAAAGCTTGTAATATGCTTTGACTAGATCTGTTGATTGTATCTAATTATCTTTGATTGAGGTTGTCACACTTTTTAAGTTGTTTTTTTTTTGTTTTCGTGGAGGAGAGGAAATCTTCGAAAGACACCCGGCCGCCCGCGCGACCGGGTAGTGTCGGATTCATCCCGAAGGACGCCTACCGACTAAAACCTCTCCCCCTCAGGCCGTTCTAGGGCCGCGAAGCCCTCTTCAGCCGCATGGTGTTTTACATTTTATTTGCTGAGGAGTTTTAAAAGGATGTGGGCGTTGCCCAATAGATGTAGTAGGATTTCGCCAGTAGTTGTTGCACCTTTAAGTTGGTCGGCTAAGTCGATAATCGCAGTCTTGAACGTCGTCAGGTCGAGTTTGTCGAAGATTGTCGTTGTCTCTGCTTCGGAGTTTTCCGTTTTTGGTTGTCCCGCTGTCGCTTTCGCGTAGGAGATTCCTTGTCGGATGTTGGAAGTGGTGGCTTTAGTTGGTTTGATGTCCTCTCGTGGTTTGGTTAGCTTCTTGGTCGAGAAGGCTTTGCAACCCCGGTAGCTCGCGGGATGTGGTCCTTCACAGTTGCGACACTTTGCTTGTTCTTCTTTTGGTTTTGTGCATTGGGATGAATGGTGTAATTCTGCACATTTAACGCATCGTGGGGCCATCTTGCAGTTCTTTTGGACATGTCCAATGCGCTGGCAGCGATGGCATTGTATAGGTCGGCGTTGTTGGCGGTATTTCTCTATAGAAACCCGTAAGTGGCAGCAAGCCTTGATGTCTTTGACTTTCGCTTCCATTTCCTTGGGCGCAGTAATCAACACCAGGGGAATCTCTTTCGATCGGCTTTTCATCCTGTGGACCGTTGCGTCGCGTAGCCCATTTCCTTCGAGGTCGTTTAGGACGTCTTCGCATGACAGTGAAGTAGGAATACCCTTCATTACGTATTTGATCGGGCGGTTTCGGTCGCTTGTATACGTAAAGTAGTAGTAGTCCAATCTGTCCAACAAGGCTGTCAGTTTGCTATTGTCTTCTTCGGATCGTGGTTGGATCTTGATACCATTTTTCGTACTCGTGGCGTTGTCGATGTTTATGTTGTTTGGTTGTAGTCTTTTTCGTAATTTATTTCAGTCTTCGTTGTAGTGTACTACTATTGGTGGGATCCTAGGTCCGTCCGTAGATTCACTTTGTAGAGCTCCGAAACTGTTGGACGTAGCTATCTTTATGGCTGTTCTTTGGTCGTAGGTGATCTTCCTCGTCTTCTTCGGGATTTCAAAACCTTCGTCTAGCTCCATGATGTTGGTTAGTCTTAAGAAAGACTATTTTCTGTCGCGAAAAACTCTTGTTTCAAGTAGTTGCTGACGATCGCTGCTGAAGTTGTTGTTACCGTCTTGAAGTTCAGACCAAGAGTGGGGGCACTTTTTAAGATGATTCATGTGCTTTTATTCTTTTTTCAAATATTAACAAAAATTGTGTTAAGAGGGAGTATAGGTGGAGTTAGTAAGGTTTAGAAACATTAATTGGATTAGGAATAGAAGAAATAGGGTGGTTGGTCCAAGATAAGAAAGTGGGGTATAAGGTGTGCAGTTCGATAAGAAGGGAAAGGGAGAAATAGGTGTACGTGCGAGTGTCCAGCGGGTAACAATTCTTGGTATCAGATGTCAATGATTTAAACATGATCAGTTGTATCGACTATTGCACTCCAACGAAAATAATTTTATTTATTTTATGCAAAATAAAGATAAGGAATACGAACTATTTAAAATATTATGATGTTGGGATAAACCCCTAATGACACACCTATCATTAATAGTCAATATTAAAATACACAATAGAAAAGGTACCTAAGAATAAACTAATTGTTTGCAAAGTAAATAAAATAACATAGTCATAAACCTCATTTAAAGTAAAAGTAACTTATTTTAAATAGCTACAAACCCCAATTACAAAATTACAACTAAAAGCTATAACGAAACAATAGATACAGAACGTTGACACTCAACAATGTGTTATCAGAGAATTTAATATTACCTGAAAAATTACTATCTCATATGATCAAATTTTAAGAGTAGAGCAATGGAAGCAGCATTTTTAATGTTTGCTTAAATACATTATGTTCACCTAGAACACTGCCTTTTTGTGGGTGAATTTAAAATATCTGCTGCGCATTGCGCTCCGTTTTTTCCTTGAATGGGAGATTTCGACCCTCAAACCCAATATATAGAAGACATTTCGTCGGTAACTTCAGATAATCTAATTCAATATCTCCTCCAGCAATTAAATTTGAAATAGAGCCTAAGTAACGTTTGCTCCAATTATGAAAATTTTCGGCGTCTTAATACTATAACTCTGGTAGTTTGATCCTACAATTAACTTTCAGACCAACTGAGGTTGAAAATATTATCTTATTGTGCTATTATTAAGGGACTGTTCTGCTGAACGAAGTTTATTGAGACTTTGACGTCACGTAATAGAAAGCTAACCCCTAAAAAGACTTGTAAGTACTTAACTTTCGTATCTTTTTTTTATAGGTTAGAGGGATTATTATACCATAACCTAGTCTACCTTATTTAATTTAACATAACACAAACTGACCCAATGCAAGTTTGGTTGGCTTAGGTTAGAGTGGGGTGGGGAACAGTTATCTTCTCCCCCTAAATATATCAGTAGACTCAATATACACGGAGTAATAGCTTGTTAAAAGTTGATTCTTATTAGTCAAATGCCAAAATCAAAAGTTTCAACGTGAAATAATAAAAAAACAATGCTTTTTTTGAGAAAACTAATAAAACTGTTTCTGAAGTGTTTAAATAAAAAACGTTGTTTTTGTTTTCGATAAAAGTCTCTAGCATCAAAATTAAAAATAAAGTTGGTCCCTACATTTAACGGCAAGAGTGTGAAAATCACCCCTTAATTTCTACCCCAATCGGAAATAATCGTTACCACTTTACAAGTTACTTTATTTATGTACTTGTAATATGCTCTTGAACTTTAACCAGTTTAAAGTGCCTAGTTTTTGAAAAATTTGAACTTGTCTTTCTTTCAAAATAACTAAAAACTATTAAATACACGCAAAATTTTATAGAGTTCAATATTGTAATTTTTTTCATTCAACTATTCATTCCCGTACTTTTATTCAACGAAAAATCTATCATCCCGAGAAGGGGAAGCATCCACATCTAACTAAGGCTAAAGCAATCCTCAACATAGGGTCAACTTTGAAGTAGAGGGTAAGCAGGGATATAAAGCAGAGGATAGCGTAGGGTCCAACAGGCCTTTAATAAAAAGAAGTTGCTTCTATGCTCGCGAACGATTAATTTACAAATTCGAAAAAAAGATTGTTAAAGGTGTATGTTTGGAACGAAGTGCTGTACGAGTGCGAAACATGGATGGTAAGCGGGGCAGAAAAAAAGGTTTGAAGGATGATGAGGATATCGTGGATAGAGAAATGAAAAGGTATTAGAAAGAATGAGAGAATAGAGGACTCTATGGAAGTCAATAAAAAATAGACGAGATAGGTTGTTCTACCAACCTTTTCAGGCATGAAGGTGTAGTCAGAGACATATTAAAGGCAGAAACAGGAGTTAAGAGGAGTAGAGGTAGACCTAGATTAGATTACTGTTCGCAAATAGTTAAGGATGTGGAATGTTCTAGTTTTAGGAAAATGCGAAGATTAGCAGTAAGGGAAGGAGGGAAGATGTGTGTTCAACTAGTCTTAGGACTGACGACCTTATGATGATGAGTAATAGATGTTGCCAATAATTAGATAATCGTTTTATGATGTAATGCTACCGAATATGCATGACTACACCTAGTAATTCTGGTATAAAAATTAATTCATATACGAGGCCAAGAATATGGAGTACCATGCATTGAAAACACTTTTAAATGGTTTGCGAAGATCTTTTACACATGCCCAATTTAATAACTTATTGACTTCTTTATTTGAAATTATCACATTAAGTAGATCAAGAGTTACTCTGATTTATGTGAGAATTTCGTATGAACGTGGTAAGTGATTTTTGCACAAAAGCTTAAAAATGAGCGACGTGAAATCGTTGTAGCGTGTGGATTAGTGGCAACGTTACAGCAGCTATAGCAGTGAGGTTTGCGGCGCAAAGATTACCTTTCAACAGTTTCAAAATCACACCGCAAGCAAAAAATTACATTATCTTCGGAATGCGTAAATGGAAAAGCTACTTGAATACGTACAAAGGCAAAGACGAACTGAGTTAGCATTTCTAGACGGCAAACATGCGTAAATACTGCTTCATTGCGTCTGAGACTAGGAACCCTCATCCTAACATTCCTCAAGCATGAATGATCGTAACGCCGCAATAATTTTTTTGTGAGGGGATACAGAATATATGCATATGTATTGGGTTCTGAAAGTGTTAGGTTTACATTCCTCTAAACGAAAGGAAGGATAATACCACAATAACACTCACTTCGTTCGTGTTATCTTTGCCTAACAAAACTATACGATCATAAGCTATCAAGCGAGAGCATTATTCGTAGTTAGTTTCGATGCCGTTGTCGTCATACTTACCAATTCACCCGCTCAAATGAAATTACGCTGCTTATTATTAATCAGTTGCGCAAAATTCTACTTAACATGTTAATCACAAATAGAAAAGTCAAGTTAAAAAAAAAAAAAACAAAAATTGTCTTAGTCCCCAAGCAGCTTAATGTAACCTTTTGAATGGCGTACGACTAAAAATAAATGAGTTACTCCATTTGTTTACAACTGAAAGATGTACGTGGTTTTCGAACTCGACTTTAAGCCTTGCAATTTGCGAGAATCAATTGAATTAAAAAGAATGAAGAAACAGTTTTACGAAAGTATATTTTTAATAAATAAATAACTCAAAACCATAAAAGATATCGATTTTGAGCATTTTTTAGGTATGACGACATGTGTAATTACAGCCCACTTCAAAGTTATTAATCTCGGTGTTTCATTGAAATGCAGGGGCTACTTAGGCTTTTTTTCAAATAAACAAATTGACCTATTTGAAACTTCCTAATTGGGCTTTGTTGGCGTTATTTCCGAAAGTTATTAGTTTTCTTTTTTTGTGGAAAACTTATTTTCTCGGCTTTGCAAATTATTTAAAGAATGATCCAATCAATCAAAAGTGCTGCGAAAGCATGATACTCCATATTCCCGGCATTTTTTGCATAAACCAATTTTAATACCCGAAATACCTACGTACGTCTTGCATTTTTTTAAAAAAAAAAACCCTAATTCGATAATAATACTGTACTAATATTGAGAGTTAACTCATTTCAAAATTTCCAGGCTTTGGACATCATCAGAAAAGCACTAAAGGTGCATCGATTCATAGTAACAGGTTTGTCTTACAAAAGTTACTACTATGTTCATTTTTGCTAGGATATAAGAGGTAATACAAAATAGTACTGTATGAACATAAAAAGCAGGGAAAGAGCGAAAATAAAGACAAAAGACGAAAAATTAGAATAAGTGGTTGATTTTCGGTATCTAAGAAGTCAGATAAGTCAGGACGGAAGGAGTAGTAGATATATAAAGCAGAAGATAGCGCAGAGTCGAGTCGTCTTCAATAGAAACAGTCACTTCATGTTCGCGAACGGTAAATTTAGAAATTCAAGAAAAGATTGTTAAAGTTGTGCCTGGAGCGCGGCGCTGTACGGGTCCGAAACATGGACGGTGAGCACGGTGGAAAAGAAAAGATTAGAAGCGTTCGAAATGTGGTGTTACAATGATGAGGATACCGTGGACAGGGAACGTTAGAAATGAAGTATTAGAAAGAATAGAAAAACAGAGAACTCTATGAAAGTCAATAAAGCATACAGGGGTAGTCAGATACATGTTAGAAGCAGAAACAGGAATTAAGAGGAGTAGAGGTAGACATAGATTAGATTACTTTTCGCAAATAATTAAGGATGTGGGATATTCTAGTTTTAGGGAAATGCGAAGATAGCTCAGGGTAGGAAAGAGTGGAGGTGGTATGGTATTCAACCAGTCTTAGGACTGGCGACCTTATGATGACGATGATATATACAGTGTAAAATGTGTACGGTTCTGCGCAAAAGTTTGAATCGTTTGAGATATGAGGTTTTTATGAATACCGTGGATTTAAAACGTTATAAAGAGCTCCAAGTCTGTTCTCCTAAACAGAGGGCGCTCTGAAAAACAGGAAGAAATAGGCGATATATGTTTGTAGAACATCCTCTGAGACATTATAAGATGGCTACTTAAAAGCATAATAGAAGTAGAAACACAACAGAGACAGCCAAAAATGAATGTTGGAGGTGTCTGTCCAACCAGATATCGTACTGAGTACCTTATTATGAACTGAAAAAGTTACTAAAGGTGCATTGATTCATATTAATAGGTTTTTCTTACTAAAGTTGCTACTATTATGTTTGTTTTCGCTATGGTATCTGGTATTTCACACCGAATAAAACTTAATTTAATAATTGAAAGCAGCTAGTCTTTATCATATTCGAAATATTACGAGTGTACGGTTTATGTCGATTCTAAATAATATGAAGAGAAATGTTTCTTTGTGAGTTGATGCTAATTGGATCTCCGGATTACGAAAACTGCTGATTTATTCAGATGAATTCTGTTCCTACGTGTACCAAAATAGCGTTGAAATGTAACTGTCGGAAGACTGTACCTTTTTTGTGTGTTGAATAACAGAAAAGCACGGCCGTGTCGATGCGGTCAAATTGCATGCTTTCCTTTTTATGTTTTTTAGGGCAAAGGTTGACTTGTAGTGCTTCGCTGCCTATTCGACAGAAGTATGTGAATTACCGTTTCCGAAAATATTCTCGACATAATACCACCTATGTATACTGAATACTTCCGTTGGATCGGCATTGTTTAATATTTCTTGAAAATATTCTAAATATCCTACGAGAAGGTTGTTTAGCGTGAAAGCAAAAATTGCAGCATTGTTCAGAATGGAAAAAACCACTTTAGAGATTAGGTCGAAATCATAGATTTTAAAAACAACAGTTTTTAGATAAGGTCAAGTCATAGTATTATTCCTTCTTTGTGTTTTTTCGCATCTATTTTCAAAAGATGAACTACTAATTTGTTTTGTTAATCCAACGGCTACGTAATGTATACAAAGAGTCTTTGATGCTACAGACATTCCCATTCTGTCAAAATGAATGGCACCTTTTCCATTTCAGTTCCTTCTAATGGGAAATTTTCATTTAATAAAAGATAACACAATGGTTTCTCATTTCTGTTCCTTAGAATTTACTGACTCAGACTCTCGTTTTTACGTTTCGCTTAACTAATTCCTTTCAATTACTAAGTAATTAAGAGGCAGTCCTTATGCCTCTTTCAATTAACAAGTTTTTGAGAATATTCTCAATCGTGTTCATCTCGGACTTTCCCCAATTTAATTTCCTTACCTCAGTATTTCTCTAGCCTCAGGTTCTTTCAGAATATTCGTCATTGTTTCTCTACAAATTAGACTAAAGTGATTGCTATTTTATTTTTTACCATCAGATGGTTATCCGCGCTGTTTTAGATTTTTTAATAAAAAAAATAATGTGCTAGGATGGTGTCTATGTGTATTATGACTTGCAACATTAAAACAGTTTCAAAGTTTCATCAAAAGTATTGTATCACTAAACTCCGTCACTAAGGTTCATTTGAAAGCCATCGAGTACTTCGCAAAAAAAAACACAGTAAACAGAATAGAAGTTAACAGAAGTCTGGGAATCAACTTCCTATTGCACTGAATAAGACGTGCCACAAAATGTAATGTCACTCAATAGCGTATTCATAATAAAAAATATGAATCGTGAATTGTTACGGTACATCATCTAAATGCATAAATATATATATGGATATACGGGGAATTTTCTTTTATATTTCGATAAAAACGCTACGAGAAAATTTATGCTACGAAAATTACCGCGATATTTGAATTGAATAAATTCCACGGAAGGCCGTCCTTAGCATCCTTGAAGGAATTGTGAGAATCGAACGGTGACGGTTGGGGAATGAAAGAACCACAGAAAATTAGGACCAAGGGAGGCGTATCGGAATCGGTGACTTTCCAAATGCTAAATTATGGTATATGTTCATGGTCGCAACTTTTATTCTGTTTAACAAAATCATGTTATGCATCGTGTTTTGCACTTTATTAAACAGACGTCTTCTTATTAGAATCCTTCCTTGTGAATGAATTGTGGAAATGTTACGTTTGTAGATAATATTTTGGTGATAAATCTTCGATCATGTTTTATATTTTGGGAAAATGAGGTTTTAGAGTGTGATACTGTAATAGAGCTATTGCAATTACTGCACCACTGTACTATAGATATATAAATTATTTGCAGTAAGTATATGTTATCCAAAACTTAATGCTAAAAAAACTCAAATATCCCAAATAAGTGTTTTGTTTTAAAAAGGAAATGTTTAAATGAATTTATAATCATTTTCTTTTCTTGTACATTGCGTTATTATTTTACATTTCATATGCATGACTTAAGATTTTAAAATAAGGCTTATGGTAAAGTAATTACAAATAAGTTACATTTAACATAAAGGGCATTCCGTTTGGCTTACCCCAAACAGTTGCTTTATCATTCCATTTGTAAAAAAATACGACGATAGGAACATTTTCTTTCAACATCTAGCGGTGCTTTGATTGTGAGGGTTGCTTTTTTATTGGGAAGTTAAATTTATTGTCCCAGTTCTCAATAGCATCATTCGTTCTGTCTCACATTTTATTGGCAATTCAATGTAACCAATGGAATGTGGAACTTTGAAACCAATTCTCCATAAAAATATTTAGAGTATCAGCTACATATCAAAACGTCACCAAAAAAATTGAAAGTTTTCATAGATGAAATTAACACAAACAATTGTTTTCAAAAGTAGCATATTTAACTATTTCAAGCATGTCGTTTTTTTATTGATTAAAAGTCTACACTTAAATTGTTTCAGTTTTTAAATATTCGGTTTTAACGTAAACGCATCTACAATTTCGTTACAAGGCGGCATTTCAAAATTTCCAAAAAACGGTCGATTTTGAAACGGATAATACCCTAAACTTAAAGAATAGAGGTGAATGAAGAAGAATTGTCCCAAAGGAAAAAGTTGCAACATTTAAGGAAGTTAGCTGGCATCTTTTTTGCCCTTCGTATGACCCTTATCGCGTTTTCAATTCACTGTAATTTTTTTAACATTTAAACACTTGAACGACAGAATGGAAGATTACATTCAAGTTGTTTCAGTGAAGTGATGTTTCGCTATAACTAATTTAAAAATTGTATGAACAGGGTGGGCAAATTTCGACGTTTGTATAGTATAACTAGGTAACTATAAGAGATACAAAAAAATAATGGCGGCTTCTGGATCTCTTTTTTTTTAAGACAAATTCACTGGTGTTTTTAAAAATGGTTTTTACGTTATTTTTTACATAGAACAAAGTGGTGCCGGAAAAATAAAAAAAAGTCAACACCTTTCGAGTGATAGTTGGCTATACTTGTTAAGGTTCGGGATCGAAACACCATAAAAACTGTGACTAGTAGGAACTTAAAACGTTTATTTTAGACAAACTTGAAAATTACGAGAACAAAAGGTTACACATGAACGTATGAGGCTTTAGCTAAGACTGAGTGAGGTGGACAAGTGGGAGGGCGTGTTGATCGCGGGTAACAAAATTAAGAAAGGGGACGCGCAGAGCGCTCACAAATAGGCGGGAGATTATAAAAGCCGATTTCCAACACCCTCCCTTAATCGAGAGACTATTTGTCATCTTGAACCAGGCGAAGTCCCATGGCATCACAACAGAATTGGAACTTGGGTCCCGGCAATGCTTTGGTCAAAGCGTCGGCTGGCATCTTGTCGCTGCTAAGATATTGTAGGTCGATGGGTTTCTCCTTCAACGTTTGGCGGATGAAATGATAGCGGATGTCGATGTGTTTAGATCGACTATGGAAGATGGGATTTTGGGCCAACCTGGCCACTCCTTAGTTGTCGTTTGAGAGATGGACCTTGGCAAGGTTCTCGAAGCCCAACTCCGACAGGAACTTGACCAAATATATGGACTCTTTCACGGCGTCGGAGAGTCCCATGTATTCGGCCTCGGTGGAGGATAGTGCCACCGTCCTCTGTTTTCTGCTTTCCCATGAAATGGTGCTCCCGGCCAATGTGAACATGTAGCCGGTGTACGAACGGCGGTCTAGCAGGCACCCTCCCCAATCGGAGTCGACGAATCCTTGGAGTGCGCTACAAATCTTCCGGAAGGTGAGTCCCAGGTTGGGTGTGCCCATCAGGTACCGTAGAACTCTTTTCGCCGAACTCCAGTGGGCCTTGGTATATTTCGAGTTAAACTGGCTCAGGTAACTTACGGCATGTGCGATGTCGGGACGTGTCCCGACGGACAAATACATCAAGCCGCCCACGAGGTCGCGATAGGGGTAGCTGACGTCTTCGTCAACTTCCTGGTCCAGGTCGTTGGTCTGTTTTCCCATCGCCAGCGGTGTGCTGACGGGTCTACAATCCTGCATGTTGAACCGTTGCAGGATGTCCTTGATGTACCCGGCCTGGGACAGGCTAATGACAGTTCCGTTCTTGTCCTCCGACTGTTTCACCTCGATTCCAAGACAGAATTTGGCGTCGCCCAAGTCGCGAATGGCAAATTTTTGACCTAGCTTTTGTTTGAAGGATTGCAGCTTGTTTGGACAACTGTACGCCACCAGCAGGTCGTCCACGTACACCAGCACGAATAGATCTTTCGCCTTGTTGAAGTACACGCATGGGTCCGCACTGGAAGGAGCGAAACCATGCTTGCGAAAGGTGCTCTCAAGTTTGAAATGCCACAATCTGCCCGATTGTTTAAGCCCATAAATGGACTTGTCCAGTTTGCAGACGTGGTCGCCCTGGCAAAGTTGCGACAACATGTGCCTTGCTTTGCAGACAACGTCTGAGGTTCCCTCCTGGTCGACGATCCTCTGCAGCATCTCCTCGAGTAGTTTGGGCTTCTCCATGTAGACTTTGGTGTCCATCTTGTCGTTGAGGTATGCTGTGGTGATGTCTAGTTGAGCCAGCTTCATCGAAGATTCGACGCACAGTGCGGTGAGGGTCCTCAACGAGCTGAGCCTTGCAACTGGTGCAAACGTCTCCTGGTAGTCAATTCCGGGGCGCTGTGAGAAGCCTTGTGCAACGACTCGTGCCTTGCGTTTCTCCAGCGATCCATCGGCGTTGTATTTGTTTCGCAACACTGTGCGGCAATTGACTACCTTGCCAGCTCCCACGTGTCGTTTGAGACAAGACTTTTGATCTCCGAGTAGATTGCTCGCTTCCACTGTTCTCTGTCGGGGCCACTTACTGCATCTTCGAACAGGATCTCGGACTCCAACAGTTCTTCGTCGACGTCCATGGCCTCGCGGAAAACGTCATCCTCAGAGAACTCCTCGTCCGCGCTCTCATCCCCAGAGTGATTCTCCGCAGGTGCAACATTTTCTGGATGAGTGTGAAGTGCGCTGGCGGATCGAGGATGATATCCCTTCCTGGTCCGTTTTTCAAAACGGACTCTTGTGGATGCCTTGCTGGAGACGTCACTGACGGGAAGCCACGAAACTCCTCATCATCGGACGCGGGCAGACGAATATCACAAGGATGGGTCGGTTGGTTCTGAGCAGGTGGATGCTCCGGTGCTGGCTGCGGCGCGTTGTTGACGACCAGATCGTAGAACTGATAGTCCTCGGCAGGTGCTTGCAGCTGGTTGTCGTTGTTGAGAGCGGGTGCGCGATCGAACTCCTCGTGGAATTTCACGTCCCTCGAAGCGTAAACTTTCCGCTCGTCGGGCACCCAGATCCGGTATGCCTTCGCCTCGCTGGAGTATCCTACCATCACACCGGGTTTTGCCTTAGGGTCCAGTTTGCCTCTTCCTGGTGTTTTGTCCAGGAAATACGCCTTGCTGCCGAAAGTCCGAAGGTGTGAGATGACCGGTTTACTGCCGGTCCAGACCTCGAAAGGTGTTTTGTTGCCAAGGGGACTCGAAACGCACCGGTTCCTGGTGTAGTTTGCGGTGCTCACGACTTCTGCCCAGAAGTCTTGAGTCAACCCAGCTTGGATCAACAAACATCTGGCACCCTCGACTAGCGTTCGATTGCGGCGTTCGGCGACTCCATTTTGTTGAGGCGTGTGTGGCACGCTCAGGCGTCGCTGGATCCCGGCATCGGCGAGGTAATTGTCGAACGCCTTGTTGCAGTACTCTCGGCCGTTGTCCGATTGCAACGCCCGAATCTTGCGATTCTTTTGATTTTCCGCTAACGCCTTGAAGATCTTGAACTTCTCCAGGACCTCTCCTTTCTGTCGCATGAAGTACACTTCGCCCCAGCCGCTGTGGTCGTCAATAAACGTGACGAAGTAGCGCGCACCGTTTAAGGACTGGGTGCGCATAGGGCCGCAGACGTCGGAATGCACCAGGTCCAGGATTTCAGCGGATCTCTCTTGGCGAATCTGAAAACGAGAGGACGACAATTTAGCAACAGTACAAACTTTGCAAGGGGAAAGTTTAGTTGCTTTAAATTGTAGGCCAGCGGCCAACTCATATTTGCTCATGGCAACGAGGTCTCGTTCGTTGAGGTGTCCAAGTCGTCTGTGCCAGGTGTCAATATCAGGACGTTCGGTGGTCGTGAAGGCGTGAGTGTGTGGCGTGCTCAGATAAAAGTCGCCGTCGCGTCTCGCAGTCAGCTTGGCGTCTCCATTTTTGTCCTTCACCACGGCCTGGTCCTTGCTGAACACGACTTCGTGTCCGTTGTTGACGAGCTAGGATATTTACAGGAGGTTGGTTTTCAGCTGAGGCACGAACAAGGTGTTCTCCAACTTGATGACCTTGTTCATGTTGCCGACCTGGACGGCAACCTTGACATCGCCCCTCGCTGCGACCTGAGTGAGACTTCCGTCGGCGAGGTTCAATTCACCTGCAGCTTCGACCAGGTTGACGAAAGCGGTTTTGTCACTGCACATGTGTGATGTGCAACCGGAGTCGAGGCACCATCCCGGGGAGGCGTGCACCATGTTCGCACGATCGGTTTTCTCGTTGTCGACCTCTTTCACGAGCCAGACTTCTTCCTCCACGTTGTTGGCCTTGTCTTTGTTTTTCTCCTTCGCTTTCTTCCAGCAGTCTGCTTCCTTATGACCAGGCTTCTTGCAGTAGCCGCAATTGAACTTGGAGCGCGGCTTGTCCCCACCTTGGTTTTTGTCCTTGTTGCCGACTCGGCTTTTCGGTTTGTTGAACCTAGGTTTCTGTTTTTGGTTCACCTATATGGCTCCGTGTTCTTCGAGTTCCTTGGCGGCTTCGCTGGTTTCGAGGATTTTGTTTTTCAGCACGTCGAGGGATGGGAGCGTGTCTCGAGATTCGATGGCTTGTCTGAAGAGAGCATGAGCATCAGCGAGGTCAGCTTTGGGTCGATCTCCACCTCCATGGCCGCAAGCTTATCGACGGTTTCGAAAAACTGCGCCATGTGAACACGAACATCATCACCTTCAGCCATCTTCTTCTGGAGGAGTGTCCGTAGCAAGGTGGACATTTGGGCCGGATCTTTAGGTGCATACGTGGCTTCGACTTTGTCCCATACCTCCTTGGACGTTTTGCACCCGCGCACGTGTTTAAGTTGGGACGGACTAATCGCCAGGAGCAAGTCGGATTTGGCGCTGAGGTCCTCCTCGACCCATTTTTCGTAGGCGGCGATTTCCTGAGCGGTTGGTTCTGCCGAGAGAGTCGGCGCCTTTATCTTCCCGGAAACATAACCCCACATCTTGTTTCGGATCAGCATGGCTTCGGCGTGGATTTTTCATGTGTCGAAGTTGTCGCTTGTCAGCATGGTTATCCTCACTGAACCCACTACGTTTTGTTCTGCCATTTTTGTAAATTGTACGACGGTACCGTGTTTCTAACGCTGGAAAAATTTTGCGCGTTTCCGAGACACTGCGTTGCTGTTTACGATTGCGAGACGAACTGCAAGTCGGCGTTGTTTCCGGCACGTTCGAGCACGTTCCAGAAAATTCGCGTCGCGTCTAATGGCCGACGCGTGCCCCTTTTTTGGCTTGATTTTCTTGACGAAAAACACTCGCGAAGTCACAGCTTTGGGTTTTTACGTTCTGGGCCCATAACCTGTTAAGGTTCGGGATCGAAACACCATAAAAACTGTGACTAGTAGGAACTTAAAACGTTTATTCTAGACAGACTTGAAAATTACGAGAACAAAAGGTTACACATGAACGTATGAGGTTTTAGCTAAGACTGAGCGAGGTGGACAAGTAGGATGGCGTGTTGATCGCGGGTAACAAAATTAAGAAAGGGAACGCGCAGAGCGCTCACAAATAGGCGGGAGATTATAAAAGGCGATTTCCAACAATACTTTAGTTAAAAATGTAATTTTTTCCTCTTCTCAAATATGTGCGGTCGCATTCGTCAAATCTATATGATAGCGATCACTCGTCGTTAGTCATTTGAATATCCGTGCTGTTAATTTTCAGTTTTCCTAATTAACTTCCGTAAAATGGCTTAGTTAGCCAGAGAAAAGACAATCTTATAAATCTATTTTTGCGAAAATAAAAGAAACCGTAAGCAACCATGGGAGTCATAACCGAACAAAATAATAATTAACATAACGCCAATTTAAGTAAATATTCAAATTGATTTACGTTATTCCCAATACAAAAAAATAGATCTCGTTATGATATTTTAAGCTAACTAAATTTACACATCCTATGAAATTTTGTCTTATTGCTAGTTCATTCAAATTGTTATTAATATTTTTTTATAACATATTTTTAATATGCTCACAAAAGAGAAATTCCGGTGATCACTGGACCATTACATCTTATCTAATTGGAAATTAATGTTTAATAATCCTGAAATGACTTTGGTATTATGAGGAGGTGCTTCATCCTGATGAAAGAACTTGTTTTTTGCTTCAAGTAATGGTTTTTCCATAAACTCTTCAATAATATGCTAATCTAAGATGTCATAGTACCGTTGGTCATTAAAATGTTTTTGATGTAGGTGATATTGTGATAAGTTAAACCACGATTGCCTGCTAGTGCACACTAAACACTGAAACCAAACCCTCCTGGAGATCTAACGTCGACGGTACAATAACAGTTGGTATTGCATCAGTAATGCCCGTTATTGCCAGAGAATCCCGGCACTGCTACTGTAGGCTCCCTCCATCTGCCCAAATAATATTACTAGGGAATAGTGGAACTTTAAAATAATAAACGGGCAATCACTATCATATAGATGACAGATGTCTGCAAAAATCAATGTGAAGAATGCAAGGAGTAAACTAATAAAATAATTCGAAGTGGTCTGTGTTCTGTCAAAACTGCCAGACGCGGATCGCAATTTTGGCCTTGTTGGTTCTCATCAGCGCGTCGCAGACAGTTTCGACAGAACACAGACCAATTTTACCTGCTGTCTTAATAGCACGTTTTATAAAATACCACAAATGGCGCGGTAAACGCCATCTGTAGTGCAATATTGTATAGATAATAATAAACACAGACAACTTCGAATTATTTTATTCGATTATGGTAACGTGCCTATCACGTAGTGGTGAGCTACGCCGGGATTCCGTTTCAGCAAGTAGATATCTATGTATTTAAATGACCTTATTGAGAATACGTAATCCTAAAATGTAGCATTGTACTACACGTGGCATTTACCGCGACATTTGTGGTATTTTATAAAAAGGAGTAAACTACTAAAGGATTATTTTCGATATTAAATGCTTATTCATTCAATGTGACATCACATATTATATATATTTGAAAAGAGGTAAAAAAATCTTGTTAACTAAAGAATACAAGTTTATCTTGCATTTCGAAAGCGCATATTTTTTTTTTTAATTTTTGCGACACTACTGTATTCTATGAAGAACGTAAAATTTGTTTTTTTTCTAATTTTTGTTGTTTACTTCCAGGGTGGCGATCAATGATTTAAACAAAATTTTATTACATATAGTTCTACTAAGTTACTTTACATTAATTTGTTAGTAAAATATAAATAATATTCGAAGCGCATAGTGAAGTATTGAAGTAAAGTAGAGGGTCGATTATACGAAGTAATTGGGCGACTTGAGTATTCGGAAAACTGGTATTTTCGGATAATCGAACTGATTCAGCCATATAAATTTACGTAGAGGTAACTGAAAACTATGATGATCCTCCAAGTTTTTCGTTAAATTGAACTACTTTTTCACACAGAAATGGGCCAGAAATAGGTTCTCCCTGGGCGGGCGTAGTAGTTCGGATATGCGGTCGTTTGGTTGATGGACGTTCGGATAATCGACGCTCCACTGTATTACTACTTGTAACACAAAACCTACCTGGTGCGACATAGGAGATACATTCTAATACGTATTCCCTTTCGTAACAGCAAATCTATTCCAATATTTTACTTCTTAATTGTTTAACGACAAATTTCGCATAAAAAGAATAAATTTATTTCAATGTAAAAATATGTGAACACAATTTGAGATTATTCTTGCAAAAAGGCAAGCCAAAATATAAAAATGTGGTTGGAAGAAGTATTTCGGGCGCAATCCAACCATAGCCCATAATCCCTTTTTAAGAGAGGTAAGCGACAACGCGAAAGAAAGAACGTGGATGTATTCATGTAAACACTGGCGGCTGTAGTTCGAAGTACCGCTTACATCTTTTTCTGATATTTAAGCATCTAATTGGTCTGTGATCAGCTATTTTTTGATTAAAAGTCTTTTGTTGGCATTCATCATTCAACTTGTTTTGAATGCAAAGAGTAACTAAACTGAAAATGTAACCAAATACCTATATAACAAAAAGTTCAGGGTCAGCATTCTGTCGAAACTGCCAGACGTGGCTTGTGATTTCTACTTTATTGGGCCTCATCAGCACGTTTTACACAATTCCAACAGAACACAGGCCAACCTTACCTGTTTTAGACAGCATTTAATGAATTAGTACAAACAGCGTAATGAATGCCATTTGTAGAATTCATAAATATTTGACAAGGTCTACAAGGACATCAAGTTGCCGAACTGGATCCACAGCGTATCTAACTAAACATAACAAAAAGTTCAGATGATAGATATCTTTACGGACCTTGTCAAGCAGTTAAGAAACCCACAAAATGCACTATTGTACATATTGCGTTCATTTCCCTGCTTGTAGTATTTCATAAAACGCTGTCTAAAAGCAGCAGGTAGAGTTGGTCGGCAACTATTTGAAGCTTTTATTCTGTTGGTTACGTGTCTACACATAGGAGTAGCTACGATGTGGATTCAGTGGCATTAGTTGATATTAGTGTTGCCCAAATTCAGTCTTGGTCTTGCAGTCTTGGTCTTGTTCTTGCGTTTTTGCAAGACCAAGACCAAGAACAAGACCGCGTATTTTTAGCAAGACCAAGACCAAGACTGACCGTGCAAGACTTGAGCAAGAACAAGACATAGCCTGCAAGACTCTTGCGTCTTGCAGCTAGGACTTAGCGCTATTTCACTGAGTAGTTAGGTGTAACAGTTCGGTGTATAGGTAGGTACGCTTAGGAATTCTATGAGACGCAAAAAACTGTATCAAAGAATATGAAAAACTGGACCTATGCGCATTACGACTAATACCATAAACATAGCGAATAAAAAAATTATTAAAATCAAACTGAGTGCATGCATAGTTATGTTTTAACCATCGGCACTTTGATAATGCGGCATCAAAGGTTTTGTACTTACTTCTCAAAGAAATTTGCCGCTTTTCGGAAGTACATGGTTATGATACACGCGCCGGCGGCTTCTTTTGAAATCTAAAACAATCGTTGCCGCCACGCCGAAATCATAACATTTGACACTATTTGATTGCCGCCATAGGGTGTAGGTATACTCATGCAAAATAATTTCGAATTTTTTTACACGCTTTATATTATTGTTTGATTTGCGGCGGCATCCTTATCATAGAGCCGGCACGTGGCGAGGCGGCGCGGTAGAAAGCAAGGATCATAAATGTTTATTAAGAAACAGTTACTTCCATGGAAAACGACATATAGGTCAGTTGATTTTTCGAATTTCTTATCAAATCTTCAGTTATTTATTAATCTGCTTGATCTTTACTATGGCTATATTCATTCAAGCTCACAATGTTCCAATTCTAATACGTTTTTCTAGGATTTAAAGTAAACTTTAATAAATAGTAATAGACTAATAGGTAATTGCAAGACTTGCAAGACTCTTGCTGCAAGACCAAGACCAAGACCAAGACTGGGAGCGCAAGACCAAGACCAAGACCAAGACCAGGTGTATTGGCGCAAGACCAAGACCAAGACTGGCTAAGTCTCGTCTTGTTCTTGCGTTTGGGCAACACTAGTTGATATACTTACTAGGTCAAGGAGACGATCCTAGGAACAAAATATACTATCACACTTAATTATTGGTCAAAACAATATGGCGTCGAAGAAACCATAAAAAAATGCAAAACATCTCGTTTTCCCATTTACGTCGAAAACTATGAATTAATATGGATTAGACGAAACACGCAAACTTAAATGCCGTTTAATTCCTGTTAACGGTATTATAATGAACAATTGTACTGTACGATTTTTAGATAATCGTTTAAAGTTTACCCATGATGCGAATTTCGACTGGAGTTTTTTTAGGGCAAGGGTAAGCCTTTTAAAATAAGTTTTAAAAATTTCAATTGATTTTTACTCGAAAACTGTAAGACTGTCACAATCAAGTTTGCAGCCAGATAAAAATAACATTTCCAGCTATTATTTTGAGCAGAATATTAGAAGCAAAGAAGCTAGAATCAAGTTTCTTTACATCCCATGTTGAAGGTTCTTTAATTATCCTCAACTTTTGTGTGTTTTCGGCGAATATCGAAAAAAACGATTTTCTTTGTTTTTTTTTTACCAAAAAGCAGGAATTGTAGTTTCTTGCTAATTTCATTACAAGAAATCTTTCTATTATTAAGAAAACTTCTTGTCTTGTATTGTTCTTACAGCAAGAACAATTCGAGAATAGGAATTTCGTGATACACTAATCCATATTTTTTTTTCGATATCAGAAAGTAGCTTAAGTAGAAGTAGAGAAACAACATTTTAATGATAAGTAATTGCTGTAATGAAAATATAACGTCATAAAGTTGTATTTTTACTGAAAAAGGATGGCATGAACGTTTTACATGAACGCGATTGAATTTCTCGGAAACAAAGTTATTCCTTTGATGCTGCCTCATAAAAACGACTGCTTAGTCTATAAAGCTACATTCGCCGCCAATCTACTTCGCCTGCTTTTCAATCAGAAAGGCAACAAAAAGGTTCTTTTTATATTAAGCTTTATCTACACCAATTCGACCCACAGGTCGTTTAAAATCTGCAGAAAACATAACAATGACTACATCTGTACAAGCAAAAAAAAATATCAAAGAAATAATAATCATTTAATATTTTCTTTTGTAACAGTACTCTTCCGAAATAAACCATTATCACAAAATAATACATTTGAATGAAATATCTTATAAGTAAATAGTTTGGATGGATGGTATCGTTTTTTATGGTACATAACATTGCCATGGCATTCCTCCATACAGCCTAATTTAACGTAATAATTCCGTAATGTTTCCGTTTCATAAAATAATAAAATCAAATCAAGGTATTTATTTATTTAAATGACTCGCTCCGAATACTAATACGAGTTATGTATTATGTCTTATTTTTAATATAAAGAAGCTATTGTACAACTTATGCACTGCGTTGCATCTTGATTATGTCAGCAAGACATGATATTATAAATACCCCTGTCAAGAATTATTTTACTCACTTATACAAGTATATTGGTCTTTGCGACATCTCATTTGTGAGTCTTTCAACTTTTGTTTAAATAAAGTTTTTCTGTTTTTTAAAAACGGATTTTTACTTTAAACAAAAATAATTTACGTGAGCATCGGGCATCTTGGCGGTATTTATTATAAAAGTATTATTTTGGTCCGAAGCCGTTAAAGGGGGTAAAAAGAAATAAAGGGTGTTGCATCGGTCGGGAAGTGAACTGCATGTAGTAAATGGCAACGACACAAAGGTATATCCATAATAAATGTATTTAAAGCGAATACTTTCACACTGATGCGATCCGATATTAAAATTGTCGTGTATTGCGCCAACTTATCGTTGTCCTTAGTTGCCGATATTCATTTTCACTGCACGTGTATGATATGCTAGTAGTGCTAACTGCGACTTGTAGCCATTAACATGTCTTTGTTAAAGAAAAAAAACTTTCAATTACGAAGTTTTAATAGAATTACTGTTTTTCGCTTCATTAAATACATACAACTAAACCAGACAACACTGCGAGAATAGGTAGGCCCGCATTTCAACTTGGAATATTGTCGGAACAATATTTAGTCGCACAATGTAAAAGCGGCGTTCCGATACGATACGACAAATCGCGTGCAGTAAATTTTGTCGTTATCGCACTTTGTGAAAGTAGCCTAGTGCGTACGAATGGATCAATTTGTAACAATTTTTGGAGTTCACAGCTTCAGTAGCATTTCATATATAGGCGCACGGTGTGAAAAATAGATGGGTAGTAAAGTGAAACAACAAAAAATTAAGTAGTTTGGCCTAGTGCGCACTAGTGACTTTTACCAAAAAGAAATGTGTGCTGGGACACATAGTAGAAGTTAAACTTCAACGGACTAGTGGAAAACGAATCGCAACAAAATTTTTACTTGAAGTTTTACGGGCAGGTTTTCAAATTGGATAAGTACATTAACAATCTGCCTGTAAAACTTGAAGTAAAAATTTTGTTGCGATTCGTTTTTCCACTTGTTCGTTGCCATTGGATTTTCCATTTGTTTGTTGAAGTTTCACTTCTACTATGTGTCCCAGCACATATTTCATTTTCACAGGTTTAGAGAGGCAATGATGCCCAGCCACGTGGAGAGCAGAGGTAAGAAAACAACAGCTGAGCACAGCACACGCCGCTGGAACTCTAGTGGACTCTCTGCGCGGCTGCGCATTATATCCATCTAATGCTACCGTTGCCCTCTCTCCGCCGCCACCAGTCTTTCTCTCTCTCCGCCCCTGCCGCCTATCACCACGGGATATATTGTTTGCCCTCTTCACGTGGTCGTAACGCTTTTTCGTGACAGAAAAAATTATAATATCCTCCATCTATATAGAAGTTTCACTTCAATAAATTTATTGTCACTGTCACGTCACGAAAGATTTTTTGCCTGCGCCCAGCGCGCACCTAAAGCGACAGTCACGTAGTTTCGTCATTCGGTAAGATGGATCTCGAGGTTTCAGTTGTCTGTGTACTTGTCATTAGGAAAGGGAAAAGGTGCGATAGTAAAGAACATTGTTTTCATCCACTGTGAAGTGATAGATTGGTAAATAAATGATACATTCAAGTCTTCAGAATATATTTTATTATTGAAATCTATATAGTACAGTAACTATTTTATAATTTTAAAAATAAATATTAAAATCAATAAGTGATTGGTATTTCATTATCTATTATGTACTTTATTTTACCAAAAAATCAATATGTATAAATAAACATATGGGTTCATCTACTTTATTTGCCTATTGTAGGTACATTTAAGAGAATAGTTTTTCAGAAGTAAACTCTATTCTGAGATGCACAATTTTTTGTTTATGAATGTTTCAAAGTGTCAAAAGTTGAAGTTAATTCATCTGTATTAGGATTAAATGTGTATTTTTTTATTCATAGAAAATTGGACGATTTTTGACCACATGCGATTTCTACTTCCTAATAATTCTCTCAATCAAAGTTAATAACACATAATCTGTTACTAATGTTCACTTAGAACGATTGAATTGCGATGTATCCGTTTCCATGTGCGAAGTGCGAATGTAAATTGGCTAACGGGTTGTCTCAAGAGCACTGCTAAACAATAAGCCAATCTCAGCCAGACAATAATGATTGTACTTTACACCTCCTATCTCTAATAAGCATTGTGGAATGCACAATACAAAATTTAACCCACCTGCAGCTCAAAAGGAATGTGTTTCATTAAATATGAAATTAATATAAATAGTGTAACTGAAATGAGTGTGGAGCTATTGAGGGTGTTAAGTAGATGCAATAATGAATCGCATGGTAAGTACAGTAGCCGGAGTATAAGGAGTTCAAACGACTGTTAGATTGACCATATACAGACGGAAACGTTAAGCACAGCAATTTGCAGTTCAGTGGCGCGTAGTAAACAGAATAATTAAAATGAGAACTAAGTGACGGTATATGATAATACCTTTTTCGAATACACAAAAATCACGACTTCTTTCCACATCTTAATTTCCTACTACTTCTAACTACGTTACTGGTCTTAACTGAGCAGTTATCACTTTAAGACTCTATGACGTCTAATAAAATTATTTCTTATTAATTTTGACTTATTATGTGATTTGGTATTGAACAATTATAAAAAAGTAGGCAGGTTTGGTAGTTGCATACGTTTTGAAATGTTTTATGACCATTACGTTTTCGTCTTATGTATGTAGTTGGCTGCATGCAGATACATACATACTTTAATGTGTACAATATTATAAAATTATTGAATGGTTAAGACTTAAGTCTTACGCGCTGATGACTTCGGTTAGATTGTAGTGAAAATTGTTTTATATGCAAGTGTAAAAGACTGGAAAAAAAGCGTCAAAAAGACTATTGACTTTCAATTTAAGGAGTAAGATTTTACAAAATTTTATAGACTTTATTAAAGGCGTTTCTGTCTTGCCATCAAATCGTAGATGTTTCTCCTATTGTAGTCCAATATATATTCTATATTCCTACATCATCTAACAACGTTGAAGACATAGAAGAGGTACATGCAGATATAGAAAACGTGTTAAGTATAGTGAAAGGGCAGCAAAACCTAATAGTTGTAGGAGACTTCAGCGCAGTAGTAGGTAAAGGTAAAGAAGGTGCACTACCGGGTTCTTTTGGATTAGGCAATAGAAATGACAGGGGAGATAGACTGATACAATTTTGCGATAAACATAACTTAACCGTCTCGAATACTTTATTCAACTATCGCGTTGTGAGGCGCTATACGTGGAAGATGCCAAGTGATTTAGGGAGATATCAGTTAGATTGCATACTTGTTAGGCAAAGACTTAAAAATCGAGTGAAGGACTGCAGGAGTTGTCCAGGAGCGATTACAACGTAGCAGTTATGAAGACAAATCTTACATTTAAAATTCTAAAAAAGACAAAAAAGTTAGGAGACGTCTTGACTTAGAAAAGCTAAAATCTAACGAAACGAAAGTAGGAAACACTGGATACAAACGAAATTGTAGAACTAATAGAAGAAAGACGGAAATACAGAAAGAGAACAGACGAAGAGGGGCAAAAAAGATATAAGGCGATAAAGTGGGAAATACTTAGGAAGTGTAAGGCAGCTAAGGAACAGTAGCTTAATAAAAGAAGTAGAGGAAAAGTAGGTAAGACGGATGAGGCTTACAATACACTTAAAAGCAATTTTAGAGAAGTAGGGCACGGTAGTAATAATATAAGAAACGAGGCAAGAGTAATTTTGATAGAAAATGAGAGGAACAAGAACTATTAGAGGAAAATCAATTTGGATTTAGTAGAAATAGCGGTATGCCGGAGGTCATTCTAGTTTTACGGGTAATACTAGAGAAAACGATAAAAAAAGGATTGCGTACATAGGACTCGAAGATATCGTAAAAGCTATCGATAATGTTAAATGGGACAAGATGTTAAATAAATTAAAAATGTAAGGATGAGTTACAGAGATAGAAGTGTGACACTTAGTTTGTATAAAGAGCAACAGGCTGTTATGGAGCCTTAACAGCAACGTGGTGTCATTGGGGAGTCAGACAAGGATTCACAGTGTCACCGCTACTTTTTAATCTACCAATGAAAAATCGAAGGCACGATCAACATAATTAGACAGTATACCGGTAGGAATAGACATACAGGGGCAAAAGATTAGTAGGCTTAGATTTGCAGATGACATAGCAGTGACAAGGAGGAGTTAGAGATAGCTTTAAATAAAAAAAGTAGGAAAAGAGCGAATATAAAGATAGGATACGAAAAATTAGAAGAAGTGACTGATTTTCAGTATTTAGGTCGGATAAGTGAGCACGGCAGGAGTAGTAGGGATATAAAGCAGAGGATAGCGCAGGGTCGAGTCGCCTTCAATAAGAAGGAATCACGAACGGTCAATTTAGAAATTCAAAAAAGATTGTTAAAGGTGTAAGTTTGAAGCGCGACGCTGTACGGAAACGAAACATGGACGGTAGGAGCGGGGGAAAAAGAAAATGGTAGAAGCGTTGCAAATGTGATGTTATAGGCGAATGATGAGGTTACCGCGCATAGAGAAGGTTAAAAATGAATAAGTATTAGAAAGAATAGGAGAACAATGGACTCTATAGAAGTCAATCAGAAATAGGCAAGATAGGTTGGTAGGACACCTTCTTAGATATGAAGGGTTAGTCAGAGATATATTAGAGGCGGAAACAAGAGTTGAGAGAAGTAGTTGTAGACCTAGATTTACATTACCTTTCTCGAATAGTTCGGCAACCAGTCTTAGGACTGACGACCTTATGATAATGATGATAAAAGAGTGCTTGCGATCGCTATGAACTCAAATATTTATTTATTCCGTCTGCATCAGCATTAACGATAGCAACGTCATTTCTACTTTTTACTTGTCATTTTTGTACACTTGTACAGTTGTAGGTTAATGGAATTTTAATGTCAAATATGTGTTAATTATTAAAATTATATGAATGGTTTTTGCATGTGATTACGTACATAAAAATATTAGACTCCTTATCTATAGTCTTCATATACTCATTGCTCATGTTAGGTTATGGTGGAAATGGTTTCTCTAAATGGAATTTGTGAAGTGTCAATAAACATGACCACCGAGAAAGTGGCCATCTAAAAGTTTCACGTAATAATATATTGCCTAGAATCTTATTTGCTTTGAAGATCATGTTCAATTTACCAATATGTTGAAAGTTTTGAGGATATCCGGCGTCGATACGTGAATATGTCTACGTAATCAAGTTTATAACCATTATTAAAGAATTCCTGACCAGAAAATGTCTTACTTGTGCTGTGTGTACTGAATGAATCGCACACATTGGTTTTTTTATTTTCTTTGCTTTTGCATAAAGATGACTTTACTCCACCTTTGGGGAATGATCTTCCATCCGACTTGTGACACATTTGATGATATATTTTGAATTTACGCATATATACGATTTTGTGAATAAATATCATCACTACTCTGCATTAGACAGCGAACAGCCGCTGCAGCCGCTGAAACCGACATATTGTTTTGTGCTTGTCGGCATAGGTATGTGACGTTGATTTTATTTTTTTGCTTAATTTTAAAAATAGCTTTTCTACCATATACATGTGCTAATGCCTAATGGATTAAAGCTGACTTTAAAAAACTGTGATCAAGTCTTTTCATTGAATAAATAATTAATGATTTTGTGAGTCCGCAGTTGAACACTTTCGTTTTATTAAGAAAGTCCAAAACTTCACCGTTTTCCAGAAAGTACAGGTAAATTCAATTCCGTCCCTTGTATAGAAATACGACCCGCAACGCTGCACTCATGCGGCTGGTGATTACAGCATCAGCATTTGTATTTTTTTGCTCATGAATTGCTTATTTGTTGGATTAGATTAGGTTTGATTCAGGATGTTTATGTTAACAATCAATCTCTAGTAGCCGGTTATTCTTTTAACGTTTAAAGCTTGTATGAGGCAATCGGTGTGCAGTTCAACAAACTAATTCAACAATACAACATCAATCATTATTAGTGTAGGCCAGTATGTCACTGTAGAACAATTGTTGTTATAATAATGTGACATGATACTTATTAACGGCTTTAAACCATATCGACATCATAAGGACGAAATCCTTGCTTTCAAAGAAGACAAGACAAGAAATAGCAGGGACCCTTGGCTTCTTTTATACAAATTTAAAAAAAACAGGTGCCGCATCCTTATCGTTTTCAGTGAATGCAACCTTGCTTGAAACAGATTTTCAGAAGATTTGTGTCGATGGTTTCGAAAGAAAAGTGATGCACAGTCTAATTTTTTTTTTCATGGGGTGCTGTTTACAGACAAATTTACTTCAGGTGGAACAGAATTTCGAATTTTCACGCTATTAGTGCGACGCAAATTTGCATTAGATACATCCTTCGCGATTTCAAGAACTGTTTTCAGTGACTGTGTGCAAAATTATTGGAGACTTATATTTGACTTTTTTGGTAGGTTTAGTTACAGCCACCCTAAAAAAAAGGTAATGTGTCTTGATAATACTTAGTGTGGAAATTTACCTTAATAGAATTACGATTATCGAGGTGATATATCGACCAATGTTTACGTAACCGATATTTCTTATTTCTTTTGTGTTCTTAATACACATTGAGGTGTAATTTACGTAGTGCTGCGTGCTATCAGCGATGAACAGATGCTGTTATTTAACGTATTGTTACCGGGCGTCCAAACATTATGTGTAGTACTAAGCATAAACATGCTTATCTTAGACGTTCGATAACAGGCAATACTTACAATCTCCATCCATGTATATGTTCGGATTGTAAATTATTGTGATTTTCTTAAAAATGTGTTTCACCATTAACCGCACACTTGAGTTCACCATGCGATTGTTTATTGCATCTACTTCACATTCTCCAAAGTTCGGTACTTATTTCTGTTACACCCTGTAAAGCTCGGAATAAATACTAGTTATCAAAATAGGCCTGTCTAAGACGTTTTTTAGTAAGACAAACCAAACACCATCTCTCATACATAATTTTGAGTTATTATTAGTAATTTTATACAAAGATTAATTTGATAGAAATATTTTTCTTTATCATAAATAAATGTTTACTGACTCTAGACTCAATTTTCAATTCATACATTAGCTATATATTTTTATACAAATGTGGGCTATTCTCATGACCACATTACACCACCTAACATCATATTTTATCAAGAAAAGTATATGGTTCAAAATTTATTTTGATTATAAAAGTTGGTACGTCTGAAAAAAAATTATTCCTTACAACAGATAGAATTCTATAAGGTTCCTTCACTTTATTTTCTTCGTAATAGTGAAAAATGAGCTATTGCGTTCAAGAATTAGTTTGAGAACTGAGGTTTGTTCGGTTGTGCGTGGTAGAGCGATCAATATTTTTAAAGCTTTTATGCACAAATCTATGCGATCGCAGTGACGGAAGCGGTTACCGCTGCGGTAGCCATCAGACATATTAAATGTGTGTTCAGGATCACAAGAAGCTACGGCGTTCAGTACGTGTTGATGGTCAAAACGCAACTTATTATGGTTGATCGTGCAAAAAATAAGTGCCACTACCGAAAACCACGTTGGTTTGCGCCGACCTTTATCGATTTCAAAAAGAAAGATTTCGTGTCTTATAAGACCAACAACGAAAATGTAAGTTTGCAATAAGTTTATCTTGCCATAATTGTTTCCAAATTTCGATAGCATTTTCTGTATTCGGCAAATCATAAAATTGGATGAAAGTTTCATTATGGTTGAAATTTTAGCAGATTTAGCAGTTCAGTAGACTGAACAAGAATATAATATATGTATGTCATGGACCAAGTAATAAATAGGGACATTTTTATAATGTCCGTCCATTATGACAAATTACTTAGGGCGAAATAAATAATTCTAATTTGAACTTCCTTATTTATCATATTGCCTCGACATTATGGATGTGGCTTTCGGGCAATGTGATAAATACCTAATACATAGGAATTAGAGGATTCAGAACCTCTTCCTAATAAGTAGAAGTTATGAGTCTGATTGTTGATAATTATGGTAAAGTCTAGTTATATGTATATATTTGGCGTAGTCTTCAATTTTCGAATAATTGGAAATCAGAGCTATTTGAACGAAATCTAATCTTACCTAATCCCAACTTAACCTAAGGTAATTTTGTTTTTTCTGTAGGTGCATTTCTGTAAACAATGAAAGTTACTTCGTTTGCGCTTCTCCTTATCTAACATAATTATACGATCCTAATCTAATTCAAAGTAGTAATTTTGTTTGATTGGTTAAGATCATAGGATTATAGAAGGTAAAGACAACACGAACGAAGTGAGCGTTGCGGTTGTATACATTCTCCTGTTTACAGCAACGTAAACCTACAAAAAAATTTGACTTTAGTTAGACTGAGCTCGTATTTAACTATACAAACTTACTAATTGTATCTTTAAAATCGTACCCGATATAAAAAAGGATATAAATGTATCTTACAGACTGTACGTACGAGAATTTCCAATTATGGCAACACTGTAAACGAATTAAGAATGGCTTCTAAAAAAAAACGCCCGTTTTGTCTAAATTAGTCGATACTATTGGAATCTGTCAAATGGGAGGAGCCTAAAAACATGGCGACGATTAGGGAAAATTTATCGTAGTTCCTATAGTGTACTGTGCAATTTCCAAGTTTTTAAATTACGATAAAATGATAAGTATTGACACAATATGTGATTGGGCTGACACAAAGCCTCGGAAAGGAAATTTCGTTGAAGGTGAGTGTGTTTTTAATGCCAATCACATTATAAAATACGGAAATAACAAATCCGGAAGCTAGCCTTCAAATTCCGTCAGGTTTACTGCCTACTTTTTACAAACTTCGGATGTAAAAAGTGATTCACGTTATATAATTGGTGAGGTGATTCTGGGTGATTTAAGCAATATCATATCAATGACTTGCACGTGCAAA
>NW_020439047.1:548717-555478 GCF_000699045.2 Agrilus planipennis | reverse complement strand
GCGTAGAATTAATTGGAATTTTTCACACACAAGCCTTGCTATATGAGCTCTCAAAGCATATAAAAATTATACGGCTTAAATGTGAAGATGGGTGCAAAAGAATACAATTAAATCCTCTGTCGGGAAAAAACGAAATGACTTTCCGAACAACCCGATAGGTATCTACTTATCACATTATTAAACTAATGAGAACTCATTGAAAGATCGATGGCTGCTCGGAGGTTTACCTGAAAATTGTATATGTATAGGTAGGTACTGCAATGTTTGAGTTTGAATTCAAAGATCTGCAAACTTTACATTCAGTCACATGTATGTGATCATAAATGTCAAATCATACTTCAGTAATTCATAATTTCATGACAGCTAGTGTACCAAATTTAGGCAGCCGTGTTTCGCAAATTAGACTTAAAATACCGCTGGCAGTCGGAACCGTTCAAATGGAACCTAAAATCCTAGCAGTTTGCGTCATTATTTGAGACTAGAGCGGGTTGACATAGCAATATGGTAAATGTCGTGATTACCATACGTAGCTCCGGTTTCGTTGAAATTTTAGTATGCTGATTAAGAATATAGACCTATACATATATATGTCCGAAAAATAGTTGAGCCAAATCTAACCTTACTTACTTAATTTTAATCTAACCTATGGCAATTATATTTTTTTTTATAAGTGTATGTTGCTGTTAAAAAAAGAAATACATCACGATCACTGTAACACTCATATCGTTTGCGTTGCCTTAACAATTTTATTATAAATGGTGACACTAATACATCAACCAAATAATCTACAAAATTCGTTTAGTTTTGGAAATAGAACGTGATGGCGGTCTTCCACGTCAGCTTGGCCCCGTTTATTCTCTTTTAATCCAAACATAAACTCCAGTTTTGCAAACGCTGTGCTTTATTTCTCTACTGATAAAAAAAGATACATATGGAGGGTGTCTCATGGTGACTACCCAATAGAATATTTCGGAAAGTGCTTTGATACAAAATTTGAAATTTTGATACAATAGCGTTAGTTGAGTAAGCTCTCCTCAATTAAAATAATTTTCAAATATATCGTTTTTCGAGATATGAATTTTTGTATTTTGAATTTCCATACTTTCAAAGTGGGTTAATTACGTATTTAATGGCGTATTTGGTTAACTTAAGTTAATTGTTGTCACTCAGACACCCATACTAACAGTAGTAATTAAACATTTTGATTTTCACGATCAGTGTCAATTAAAAAATATTATTGTTATTAAGAATTGAATTTTTTAAGAATAGCGCAGGATCGTGTCGCCTTCAATAAAAAGAGGTCACTTCTATGCTCGCGAACGGTTAATTTAGAAATTCGTAAAATGTTGTTAAAGGTGTATGTTTGGAACGCGGCGCTGTACGGGTGCGAAGCATGGACAGTGGGCGCTGCGGAAAAGAAAAGGTTGGAAGCGTTCGAAATGTGATGTTATAGGCGACTGATGACGATACCGTGGATAGAGAAGGTTAGAAATGATGAGGTATTAGAAAGAATATGAGAACAGAGGACTCTATGGAAATCAATAAGAAATAGGCGAGATAGGTTAGTAGGACACCTTCTCAGGCATGAACGTCTAGTCAGAGACATATTAAAGGCAGAAAGAGGGGAAAGGAGGGGTAGAGGTAGACCTAGATTAGATTCCTATTCGCAAGTAGTTAAGGATGTGGGTTGTTTTAGTTTTAGGGAAACGCGACAATTAGCTCAGGATAGGAAAGAGTGAACGTGCATATCCAACCAGTCTTAGTACTGACGACCTTGAAGATGAAGAATGGAAAATGAAAATACGTATTCAAATTGAGAATAATTTTATGGAATTAGTTGCAATTCCTTAAGTAGCACTCTATGAAAATAAATGGGTTCTGCAGTACTTGTCCTGTCGAAACCACTGATATAAATCTACTAGCAACTGAAAGTCAGTTTCCTGCAAAGCTTCTATTTGCTGTAAATGATAAGGATACAGCAACTGCTCCTTTATCATTTGTCACACTGTCACATGAGGAGAGTCAACATTGCGTGCTATTTCGTGTGTGATACTTTAGGGGTTGACTTATATGAAATTTAAGGGTTTCATTTTCTTAGCGGTGATATGGTTTGGCCGGCGACGCTCACGATCCGTGTACCTTGCGATTACTGTACAATTTGATCGTTGCGTTAATACGGACACTGAGCCACCTTCGATTGACTAAATACATCAACGTTACAACGTTAATAGAACAAATAATTACTAACTGCAGTTGGCTGTAACATAAACAATTTAAATCACTCTTAATCTAATGTAACAAATAATAAACAATACATGAGCAAAAACCACAAAAGAAATACAGCACTGATGCTATTATTTACCAGCTGATTGAATACGGCGTGCATTGTAGCATTTCTTTCCAGGGCTGGAATTAGCTACGTTTTTCTCGAAGACATATACCATTGTGACTACCGACCATTAAACACTCGTTTAGAATGAGTAAGAATGTACCTTTCTCCTATATAGTGACAATTTTATACGTTCTGATTTTTTGCTTAAATTTTTCGGCATAAAGGAAGCTTTTTAATTGCTATACTTAGGTCTGTTTTTGAACATTTCTATAAATTTCTTCTGATAGACCCCAAATATTCTTTTGCGTTCCTTGCTTTTCTTCATGGAATTTATGGACTATCTCTCGCCTTCAAGAAAACCTTTTCTGTATTTCTTTCTTTATTCAGTTCTTCTACACTGTTTTGCACTTCTAATGTCTAGTCTGAACCGAAAAACGACAGTTATTTGCAATTGCGATATTGCCGTTTGGATTCCCAGAATAAACAAACCAAAAATTGAGCTTGTTTCTATCTTTTCGACCTACTCCTTTATTTTATGACAATTTGACTGTATTGATATGTTCAGCAGCTCTTGTATATACCTAATTTTTTTCCGATGTGATAAATTTTCCACTGTTTTAAAATAAATACTTTCAGTTTTTTAAATATATTATACGCTATTTCCATTACGCTTAAAATTAAATTTAACGTCATGGTGTCATTTATTTTAATGGCTTTGCTCTCTAAATCGACTCTTCGTCAGCCTGTGAATTACCTGAGGGTAACACCATGCGGTTAACTAGGAAACCGAAGCGTAAAGTTAACCACCACCACCGTCTTTCCAATGTACTGATAAGCTCAAATATTGCCCTCAGCGAACGTTAGGGCGAGAAAACAGTAAAGGGGCGTCTATAAATCGAATTGAAACCGTAATACACTTTGACACCAAGGAAAAGTCTAAAATAAAACATTAAATAGGAAAATACAATAATATAACTAAAAATTCAGCTTTTATGTACAAAAACTATGGTTAAGTATTACTGAAACCTCAAACGAAATTCTCAAATCTAAAAACTAACAATGTACCGGACAAGTGTCAAGTGCGGTTTTGTACCTTATTAAACTGTAGTTGATTTAGTAGATGTGGATCGTGATTCTGAACTTATTAGTTCGCATCGTCTCATCCTAGGTAACTTCAAGTTGCTCCTTAAAAATCAAGTTGTAGTACCATCAACGGAGTTATCGACATGACAAACCGAATTTATAACGCAGCCTATATTGCGTACTTAGGCGACCTGTTAATTCGAGAAAATTAAGCACTTGATCAATAATTAATCGAAATTACCAGTGTGGATCGCGATTTTGGACTTATTAGATTGCAACAGCACACAATAGGTACTGTGATAAATCATTTACTAAATTGAAGTTGCTCCGTAAAAAACAAGTTGATAGAATGAAGGTATAGGCACATAGGCAGCATATCGCCATCTATGGACAATTACTGCTTACTGTAGAATACCATACTGTCGCGTAAACAAACACATTTCGCACTGCTAACTAATTTTTTTAACTATTTACCCCTTAATTAGAACCACTATTATTAATTAGAGATCTAGGTAACCTACTGCAGACCTTTCGGCGTATGGTGGATTGCCTAAACGTAGAACTGATCAACTTCCAAAACTGATCGTGGAGTCGCTCTATAGGCAGCAAGCTGGTCTTCTTCATACTAGCCCAAGGTCCCTTCTGATTTCGATAGACGCCGTCCTTGACACTAATTTTCTACGTCGCTACTACTCGAGGCTTCTTAACGTCAAACTGTCGTTTGCCGTGGATTGGTTCTAAGACTTCTGATACTGTTCTTCTGAAGTACCACTCGAAGCTTGTTTCTGGTTCTATTTGGACTCTCCTTTTCAAAACTCTGTGGTACAAGGTAAGGGAATTCCATTGGGTCCAATAACTTTTTGTTAACTGACTGAGGTGGCTTACATCTGTCCACGACGATCTTGAGATTCCGGATCTCTTCCATTTCATTATCGAGCTATTTTTTTCGGCCTTCCCCTGGTTTTCGATTTATTCATTATCATTCCAGGATCCCTCAGGCTAAATGCTGGTTAGATTATAACAGGTTGATGATAGTCCTTTTCTCTTCTCCACAGATGAACAATGTTTGCAGTTTTCCACGCAAGTTACCTGGGTTAGTGCATCTGTGATTCTGTTTTGTTTGCCTGCGCGATACCCAATATCGAACATGTATTCCTGAAGTTGTAACCAGTATATAATTTGTCTTTCCGGGTTTTTAAATCGCAGTATACAGTTCCTCGAAGCACGATCCGTTTGTAAGGGTAAGTTTCGTCCATACCGTTATTTGTGGAAATGTTTGAGGGTTTGGACCACAACCATTAGCTCTTATTCATTTCTGATTTGAAAGTGTTTTACTAAAGTACCCCATTACTACACTACCAAGTCCCACACTACTAGCTGTGGTTCGCTAAACTGTAGGTATGTCAAGATTGGGCATCCAAGGAGTACAAGTTTTTACTTTTGGGCTTTCAGGTGTCCATTGGAATGAAAGTTCGTCTTCTGTAAGTTTATGTGGTGGTCGGAATATACTGACAAACTATCCTATTAACCTACGATAGTAGAAACAAAGTCCACACAATCTTTTAGGTATGGGCCAACTTCGTTCGGAATCCATTTTGTCTAGGTCGGCCTTAATTCCTTCCGCATAACATGCTCAGGATAAATCACGTCTTTTCTTAACAGGACGCATTTCGTACGACTTACAATTAGCTTCAATTTTGCAGTTGTCAATTTCTTGAAAACGTCAGTCATGTTTCGGAGGTAGTGGTCAAAGGTTTTTCCCAGTATGATGATATCGTAGTTTAAGTGAACAAAACAGATTTTCCAGTTTAGTCCGTGTAATGCACCTGTTCGCTGACGCTTATTGTAACCGAGCGGCATAGCCTAGAGGTCTAGACCATTGCTTAGCATTCGGGAGGACGCCGGTTCGATTNAGAATTGTGTTAAATCAATTACACAGGAATAAATAATTTCTCACTTTATAATTTTAGTATGATTCTAGTTTTAAATATTAAGGTTATGGCTGATGGTAAATACTTGCTGAAATATAATCATGTGCATTAAAATGACGTGAACAAATTTTTATCCCGGAATTCACTTCTTTGATACCTACTGCTTTCATCCAAGCTTCTATTAGTTTACTTTTTTCTCTAATATTCCGAATATATTTTTTACATACATAAAACGGTCAGTTTTTATTAGAAAGTAGTTAATGTAGGTGAAGAGTGAAGATCTGAAGTGTCTGAAGTGCTATTGCAGCTTTTCACTGAACATATTAACTTTTTATTTGATTTAACTTTAGAAGAAAACTTCGTCGACTCCATCATCAAAAAATTTTTTACTTTTTTAACGTGTTTTATTATTTTAATAAACAATTTTACAGTTTGCGTGCGCAGTTCCTATGTAAATTTTTCGCTCATTCGAATTATAAATTTTGCCACCAGATGGTGTATGCCCATTTGACGGATCCCAATAGTTCTTACCATTTTCAACATAGCAATGCTGGGTGCACTACAAATGGACACCCTGTATGGGTTTTCTTTAATTTTCTTAGATTGTTATTTTCAGTATCCGCAGTCCTATTAATGCGCTACTGTTTTAATAATGGTAGCAGTAGAGACCTAAGAATAATTAATGGCACATCTGCTGCAATGTTCCAGGCTATTTTAGGATTTTGCGGAAAAGTCACACCACTCCTGATGTATTACACTGCTGAATAATGTTTCAAGCGGTTACGGACATTAAAAATATGATTCGTCGGAAATTAGAACGGTCATAACAATGAAAAATGACATAAATTAAACGTTTTCAAGTTTATTTCCATATTAATTTAAATGAATTCAAGAAAATAATGCATGGGCATACGTATCTGAAGCTTAAAAAAGTACGGACCTATTCATTAAACAAAATTATTTGGTACCTATTATCAAAAAGTTAATTTACATTTTTAATACTACATTTTGCGCAGAGAACTACTTGATAAAAGTCACAACTGCCAATGTTATCTATAGGGTTGTTCGGAAAGTCATTTCGTTTGTTGTTGTGGAAATGAAAGACAGTTTTCGTATAATAAACAAATACTTTATTAAATTATATATTGACCGTTCTGGTCCGACACCTTTTGCCATCTTTCTGGTAGTAGCATAATTCCACGCTCATAAAATTTTTGGTCTTTGCTAGCAAAAAACTGAGCGAGGAGGTTTTTGACCTCCTCATTTGAGGTGAAGGTTTTACCGTTTAAAAAATTTTGGAGTGACCGGAACAAATAATAATCCGATGGTGCCAGGTCTGGAGAATATGGTGGGTGTAGCATTGTATCCCATTCAAGCTGTAAAAGCTTTTGGCGAGTGACCAAACTTGTGTGAGG
>NW_020439047.1:512989-542695 GCF_000699045.2 Agrilus planipennis | reverse complement strand
GTTAATAAGATTCTTTGAATTCTAGGGTAAAATTAATGTATTATCCAATTAATTTTATCCATTATTATTTTTTTATTTATTATTATAATTTTTGGATTTAATGCGATTATTTCTAAAACTGTCCGTGGTCGAAAACAACTCAATTGAACGTACTTACTAAAGTTTTGAAACTCTGACTTGGGCGATGAATTTCGCAAAACTGATTCTTAATAAAGGCTCGTATCATAAAACGAAGCTGCTGTACAATGTTGATTTCGATTCGGTAATTTTTCGCTGTGTGTTGGTGAATTAGTGAGGATTTTACAGATTATTAACCCCCCCCCTCCTTCTACACTTTATATGTCAACTAAGAGCCTAAATACCTATCAATTTTTAGCTTTCATTTCAAAAATAACGGGACCATATAAACCTTAATATCTTATTTCACCCCTTATTGTTCAATTTTAAAAGAACTGTAAAGCACATACCTATTCATTAATTCATGTCAATAACTTCAAGAATGACATTTCTATATAAACATTCATCCCTTATTTCATCCCTTAATGATCAACTTCAAACAGAAGACTGATTCACTTCTAATATTTATTTAAATCTGATTTCTTTCGAATTTATGCCTAAATGGTACTTACCGTATTTCTACCATTACGGGATGAAACTCCAAAAATGCTTTCTATGTTTCTATTTTGTTTATAAATTTGTCAAATGTACTTACAAATTATAGATCAACTCCCCATTTCAACCCCTTCGGTGTAGATTTATTAGAATCTAAAGAACATATACTTATTCACTTATTTATTTCCTAAAATAGTTGCAATAACTTTGAAGTTAGTAGAACAATCTAATATTAACTTAATGTTTAAACTATTAGTCATTGTTTCGCCCTTTTAGGGATTTAATATTAAAAATTTCTTCTTTATTGCACCCCTACGTTGTATAATGAATTCCTGTGCAAAATTTTATGTTGGGTTACAGCAAGCGAGAAAATTATCTAAGCTACTATAAATTGAAAATATATTTTGGATTATATTTTTTAAGTTAGATATTTAGTTTTTAATTATCTATTAATTATGTCAACTGAAGGAAATTTTGGGTGAGGTTTTTTCTGGTCATTTCAGAGACTTATCCCTATATCATCCTTAAAAAAATTATATCGTAGAACATTATTCAAAGAAAAATATAAAGGAACTCACTGTTTTTTGCTTTATAATGGTTTTCTTTTAAGTTTTCGCCGTCTCTCTCGCACTTATGTTCAATTATTGCTATTACATAATTTCAATTTTATAAAAAAGGGGCAGAAACTAGATACGTGATTGATTAAATCACGAGATCGTAGCAAATATCCAATGTGTTTTCGAGTAGCATTTTATACGTCACGGCTTCGTGCAGTAGCTACCGCAAGCTCATGTGAAAACGATAAGAAGGTTCTGTCCGCTTCGTATTTGCCCTTAGTTAAGTATAATTAGCTTCATCATCACCATCATAAGGTCGTCAGTCCTAAGACTGGTTGGACACGCACCTCCACTCTTTCCTATCCTGAGCCAATCTTCGCATTTCCGTAAAACTAGAATATCCCATTAGCTTCATATTGTTACCAATAATTAGTTTGAGTTTGTAATGTGTGGGTTAAGACTGATTACATGTTAAGTAATTTCTGAGGTGCATTCGTAAATTATATGAAGTAAATCATTCGAGAACAATTCTCTATTTGGTTGATTTCTCTAAGTGTGTAGGCAGCTTATCAAATTGAAGTTATTGTAAATGCTATGCAAATGCGTATATATTGAACAAGGTTACCCAGTGTTAATGTATATATGTATCTATCCACTTCTATTTCAGTTTGGTGAAACTGACGATAGGAACATGCTTTTGTGAAATTAAAGTTGATCCGCTTCACTAACATCTCATTTCTCATGGATTCTCTAGTGATTGTGTTTCTGATTTGGTTTCTTTTGATTGGAAGAAAGGAATAAAGCCCAAATAACACTTAATTCTATTTTGGATTCTGACGTATACCCGATCTTTTTTTGATGTGAAGCTATTTTCATTAGCTTGAAGAAATTTCGTTCATACCATCGTGATTTTATCGATTAGTAAATTTACTGTGGTTAAAGGTCGATACAGATTATCTTGTACGTATGGTTTCCGGTTCAACAACCTGTGCATTCACATTGTATGACATGAACCACTTCAGTTGGGTTTAGTCAGTTGATGCATTCTCATTTGTCTTGCAAAAATTATTCCGTTCAAATGATTTCTTACTTATTTGCATCGTCTTAACGTATGGGTGTAGTTATACAAAATATCTTTAGTACAAATTCAATTAATTAATGAAAATAAAATATTTTAAAAAGCAATTTTTATTAATCTAGGTTTTACGGTAGAATTACGATTCGGGATGAAGTAACGTGGTACAAATGAACTGTTACTGCTGAGATTTCGATCGTTCAAATTGTCAGCCGCAGTCGCTGACGAAACGTCTGGGCCTAACGGTTCATTTAGCCCGAATTATGATTCAACCCCGGATTTCGACCGCGAAAGCCTATGTTCTTATATATAGTTGTTACTGTTTCAATTAATATTTTTCTTAAAGTTTTTGTTAGTATGTTAGACTGGGCTTAACAAAACTACTTTTTATTATATAATAACATAATTATTACCTGTAAGACAAAAATATTGGTATTCAAGGGAACAAAAAGCAGGGAAAGAGCAAATATAAAAATTAGAGACGAAGAATTAGAAGAAGTGACTAATTTTCGGTATCTAGGAATTCAGATAACTCAGGAACGAGAAAAGAAGAAGTCACTTCTATGTTCGCGAACGGTTAATTTATGGATGCCAAACATCGACAGTGGTCGCAGCGGAAAAGAAAAGGAAATGAAAATGAGGAAGTATTGGAAAGAATAGGAGAACAGAGGTCACTATGGAAAGAAAAATAGGCGATATGGGTTGGTATGACACCTTCTCAGGCATGAAGGGCTACTCTAACTGTCTCTACATATTAGAAGCAGAAATAGGCTTTAAGAAGGGTAGAGACAGACCTAGATTAGATTACTGTTCACAAATAGTTAAGGATATGGGATGTTCTAGTTTTAGGAAAATGTTGAGGTGCGTATCCACCTAGACTTACTACTAATGACCGTATGATGATGATGATAAATATTTTATTTTGATACCTATATGTATGTATAGAAGTTAAACTAATTTTAGAAAACGATTATTTATAGTTTGCAAAAAGCGGTATCCATCCGATAAATATTGTTCCCAAGTGTACTGAACGGAAGCACAAGTGTCTGATACGATACGTGCCGGACAGTCTGAATTAATTCCTATTAAAGACATTAAATAATATTTTTAGGAACGTAATCGATATGTGCCTGAAACGATAAAACGTGCATGATAGTTTGCACCTATCTTTAGGTACCTACTACTAGAAATTGAAATGGGGTTCATTATCTTAAGATTTCTAAGATAAAACTACCCAGCCTTTATCAGCAAAAAACATTTACTGCATATGCTATTTCTAAAGCTTTCGTGCAAAAGTGGTTCGAATTTCTTGTTTCCAAAGATTTGTGGTTCATAAGGGTAACTGCAGTATTGACTTGACTGACTGTATCATATGCAGCAGTCTAGCGCACACGAAGTTGATTTATAACCGTTTGCAAAAATGTTGGAATTTAGGTAAGGTCACAACAGGTAACCTTTACCTCAAGTATATATACTCGGGTGAGGCGTCATTCGAACAATATTGAAATTCTGTTATGTATGTATGTTCTTCGATTTTTCATAGGTATTATAGTTCTCGAGTTATAAGCGGTTATGTANATGCTGAGGCAGTAATATTCCACAGATAATCTTTCATTCTCTTCTGTCTTCATTTCGTCCGTCTCATCTTTCTCACCCGAACCACCACATACCCATTCCTACGATTTCTGAAAGGAGGCTGAAGAGGGCCTTCCGGCGTAGCCCGGAGGGGCTGCCCGCCCACCAGCATTAATGGGTGGTGGGAATGAAACACCCAAATGTTTTTTACTTGTTGTAAAAATGCTGACATATGTCTTCGAAAATTTTTCAATTGTATATGGTTTGTAGAGGTAATTCGCGATCGGTAGAAACCCCCAGAAAATTGGCCAATGCCGTGGAATATTTGATAGAATTCTTCAAAATCCTCCTCTTCCTTCTACAATCCTCTTCAGTTTCACTCGTGACACCAAATGTCGCTTAAATAAACACTTTTACACTAGTAACTAAGTTATTTAACTATTTAATCTTATTACTATTATTAATTAATTACTCGTTATCTACTATATCGTACACTTTATAGATTCTTCATCTCTTTTTATTTAGCCTTCTGTCGCCTCGTAATTAAAACTCGAAATAAACTTTTTCTTCTGACTTTGCGGAAACTTTATGTAGGGTCTGATCTTGTTCTACAAAGATTGCAGAATTTAGGATTTAAAGAATCTGGTCTTCTCTCTGGTATAGCAAGTTGTCTAAACGTTCGACAAGAACCATGTGAGTAAGTTGTCAAACTGACAAACTGAATCTACAGCGCAATTTAAGAAATTAATCGAAATTGCTAGTATATCGCGATTTTGAACTTATTAATTCGCATCAGTACACTGAGGGTAGGGTCGATAAATTACTAACCAAACGAAAGTTTCTTTCCAAAAAGCGAGCTGATTATGAAGGTACGAGCAGCATATTTTTAAACTTACTAGAAAGAGTAGGAGAACAGAAGGCGCTATGGAAGTCAATAACAGAAGGTGCCCTACCAACTTCTCTCGGTTTGATAAGAGTAAATTACTGTTTCAAAGAGTTACAGGTGCAGATTTAATAGTTTTCGTCAAATGTGAAAATTGGCTTAAAGTAAGAAAAAGCGGAAGTGAGTGTCTAACTTTCCAACCAGTATTCGTACTGAAGACCTTATGATGATGAGTAGTATCTAGTATATTAATAGGTACTCTTTCTATCTTTGGTTTTGAAATATACTTTCAGTAGTATACCAACATCTCAAAAAAAAATATTTTGATGTTCCTTGTCGTTAATTTTTACAATCTTACCCTTGTTTTCCTCCTCCACCCTCTCCCGAAGTACTATCATGACACAGGTTACTAAAGCAATTCCGAAATATTTATAATTTTTGCACCGTCTGAGGACTAATTTTACGGAACTTTTTGTAATAGATTAGAAATTCTTTCTTCCACGGAATTTATATAATTAGTTGCCGTTCCGTCTGGAACTGTTTTAACGCTTTTCAGAACACTTTCCAGCTTGGTAATGCCGAGTTTGTTATGTAAATACATGTAAATTAGGGCTTGAAGCAATCGAGTCGAATATTGCTGCAGGTGCTGCTCGTTAACTCCTTCATTAATAACCAGATAGGAACATATACTACTGTGGCGACGGCATGACTTGGTTCAAAATTAATTTTTCATATTTCACTGAAACGACCATAGTCTACTTGTTTTTTGTCTTTTATGAGAAACGAAACGTGAATAAATTTTACCCACTGCTTTTTTACTGCGTTGGTAACATTACAATTTGTGATAATTTAAAATTTCCGTATATAATTTGCGTTTGCTTATACTTCGTTCATGTTAAATTGTAAAATTGGTTTATCGCATACGCTTAGTAAGCAGACCTTTTGTGAAGAACTATTTGGGACAACAAAAAATGGAAATGTACCAGCCGCTACTTTTTGAGTTAGTTGTTTTTTAACAAACTATTCAGTAATTGCGGTTGGGAAGTACGTATTTCATTGTGTTGTCTTAGGCTAACCTTATACCTATAGAAATCTGCAGCCATGTTTGTTTTCGACACGGTTTATACAACTATCGCAAAAAATATGTACTAGTTCGCTACAGTACCGTCTTGCTGCCGGTCCTATTTTTTGTATATGCTGTTCAAAGACAGAAATGTCGGTTGAAACTGGAACAAGAAATGCCACATTAAATTTGTGTTGAACATGTTATATTACGTCGTAGACTTGTTCTCGACATCTGTAAAATAAATGTCGTATGGGTCTACGGAGTGACATAGAACTCAGACAAGACCTAATGGAATTTGGTGTGATTCTCATTCACAAGTAGTTTATGATCTTCAATGGCTCTAAGCTATAAATTTGCACGTCGGTGAATGCGCAACAGTAACGTTCTTAACGTTTTGCTGACGAACGACATTTAGGTTCGCAATGTACTTATTAGCGCGTACTTTGTAAATCGCCCAACAAAGATGGATGCCGTCAACTTTAGCATAATTTTTGCAAAAAGTCGCTGTAAATTATGAATAATAGTACAATTATAGAAAAAGAGACTGTGCCGTGGAAGTAATATAATAACCAAAACGACTTACTCCAATAACCAACTATTTAAAAAACTGCGGAGACGTGTACATTATTAGTATCTTCAGCGCAAGATCCTTGAAGATGGAAATATTGGAGACCATGATAGAATAGCCGATTTGTAGCTTAATGTCATTGGAGATCATGAACTACTTCACAATGAGAAGAAAACGATGAACGTCTCGATACGAATACAATAAAATAGTCGATATCATCTAGTACTGAGCGACCATCAGCGACACCTCTTTTCATTTAAGTACGTTCACTTTAAACAAATGGTAAAAATTCTGAGACCACGTTATATGTTTCATTAACACTGCGTATGACGATCGACTCGATTTGTGACAACCGTTTTTACTAATAATTCAAGATTCCTCTTATAAATAAATGTCAGAGAGAAGACGAGTAGTTCTCGTGGAAATTGTAATCCTTAGTGTTTGTAACGATATATAAGTATTGCAGAGGATCTATTGTTCTTATTTTGTATCTCATACCTTACATACGGGTGTACGGATGCGAAGCATGGACGGTGGGTGCGGCAGAAAAGGTTAGAAACGTTCGAAATGTGGTGTTACAGGCGAATGATAAGGATACCGTGGATAGAGAAGGTTAGAAATGAAAAGGCATTAGAAAGAATAGGAGAACAGAGGATTCTGTGAAAATCAATAAGAAATAGGCGAGATAGGTTAATAGGACACCTTCTCAGGCATGAAGGTCTAGTCAGATACATATTAGAGGCAGAAACGGTAGTTAGGAGGGGTAGAGCTAGACCTAAATTAGATTACTGTTCGCAAATAGTTAAGGATATGAGTTGTCTAGTTTTAGGGAAATGAGATTAGTTCAGGATAGGAAAGAGTGTCCAACAGTCTTGATTGACGACCTTATGATGATGACCTTACATATGATAGGGCTCGGAATTGCATTCGAAATATTTGAATATCTATAATTGAAACGATGAAAAAAAATTTTTGATATGTAAGTAAACGTAGCTCCTTGTTGATTAAAGTTATAATTAAAATAAATAATTCAGGCTGATTTATGATATAAAAAAGAAGATANTCCAAGTATACCAAGCAGGTCTTTCCAACTTGATTACTCAAGATTTTCTCTATTAACCTTTCGAACGTCGCATAACTGTAAACTGCCATAGGCCCGTGCCAATCGAGAATGCGGTCTTTTCCTTGTCGGCAGCATCTAAAGCAACATACCAGTATCCGCTCTTCAAATCGAGTGTGGAAAACATTTTCGAGCCAGAGAGCATATCCAAGGTGTCATCAATCCGTGGTAGTGGATAACTGTATTTCTTGGTTACGTTGTTGAGCTGTCGATAATCCACACAAAAACGGGTTGTTTCATCCTTCTTCTTTACCAACACTGCCGGTGATGTCCATGGACTTGAGGATGGCTCAATTATGCCGGTGTCGTGGATTATTCGCTCTGCTTCTTCCTTCTTGGCCAGGGGCAATCGTCTAGGACTTTGATAAATAGACTACGCAATACCGGTATTGATCTTGTGTTTTACGATATTGATCCTTCCCCTACCATTCTTGTCAGTCTCAAATACGTCGGCATTCTGACAAAGTAGATATTACACTTTGCACTTCTGCTTACTGGTTAGATTCCTACGATACCTGTCAATCACTCCACTTATTTCAACAGGTACTATTTCAGAATTTACCTTTCCGGTCACAGCCTCCTGTCTATCTTTGATGAAATAGAATCCTTCGTCATTCAGTCTCAGAACGCATCTTCTTAAATTCATGTCAAAATCGTATTTTTGTAAAACGTCCAGTCCAAGAATTACGTTATTTTCAAAATCTGCCACAAGCACTCGATGGTCAAAGACAGTCTTACCGATTTTAGGTGACACGTTAGCTTCGCCATGAACAACCGCTTTTTCTTCGGTAGCCGTACGCAGAACCCACTTAGTTGACACGACCTGGTTAGAACCCTCAACTACGCTGGGTTTTACTATGCTCCTAGTGGCCCCGGTGTCCAAAAGAAATACGCATCTTCGCCCATTTATTTTTCCACCTAGGAGTAGACTGTCATTCTGGTGCCTCAAGGTCTTCGTAAATGCGATAAATTCAGGGTCTTTTTGTCCGTGGGTCAACGTTTGCCCCGTTATGTCGACCCTATCTAGTTTTCCTGCTGTTGACGTCGAGTACTTGGGGAAGGAGTACTTTTCCTATACTTCCTTCTCGTATGACCTAGTTCGCCGCAATTCTTAGCTTTCGAGTTTCTATATTACTTGGAGATGATTCGGCAGACGGTTTCATCTAAGGATTCTGACGAATCCGTTTCTCCACACAGCAGCCGAACCCTTCCCTGTTTGCTATAGTCCCGTTTAACAGTTTGGTACTCCAATAAACGAGCGAATGCATCAGCTAGCGTCTTAGGTTGGTCAAGGCGTATTCGTTGTTGAGTGTCACTGTCCCGAAATCCATCAGTAAACGCCTCCACTGCCAACCTTTCCATCAATTCTTCTGGAGTATTAGGATAGGTCAGTCGAGACAGTCTCGCAATATCGGCCTGGAATTCTTGTAGGGATTCCGTTAGTTTCTGCTGACGGGTTTTCAGTTGGATGTGATACAGCGCTGTTAAATGAGTGTCGCCGTAGCGCAACTCTAACCGTTTTACCAACTGTTAATAATCCGTCAATTCTTCCGGGGAAAGGGGGTTTAAAATGTCACATGCATCTCCACGAAGCGCAACGGTCAATGCAGTGGCTATTTCTTCAGGCGCCCAGTTATTCGCCTTAGCAGCCGCCTCGAATTGTTTGTGGTATGTGGTCCATGAGGACTTTCCGTCAAACGTTGGTGGTTTTACTCGTGTTCTGGACTCTACCGCTTCCTTGACTGATTTGGCTAACTTCGTTGAATGTACTAAATGCGCCAACATCCCCAATCAATTCTTCCAGCACTTTTATCTTCTCTTGTGTTTCTTGCATACAAAGAGATACAAAAATTAAATACGTCCATTATCATTCCTAAAAACTCGCAATCAATATGTCTAATGTCGTTGGGCTTTGTAAGCAGTAACTTTTCATACACTTTTCCAACTTTTTCATAGTTACGTGTTTGTTATCGTTTCATATCCAGAAAAGGCACTATCAGAATGCAATTTATGGTTGTTCAATGTTTCCTTCCTGACTCAATTTCATAATTCAAGATAAAGGGTAGGTTTTTACCATGTAATCGACTGTTTTTGTAAATTGTGTCGTAGCAAAATGCATTAGTAAATTAATTTTTGAATTAACTCTACCCACTACAGGCAACCTCAAATTAGTGAGGAAAAATTGTTACTGATGTCACTTACTCGCTGGTTTTACGCATCAGTACTATACCACTATACTACGACAAAATTGTTGCTGCTGTTACCTCATCATACCTTAGTGGTATACTGGTGCGTAAAACTAGGGGCCCGTATTCGATTCCCGGCGAAGGAGTGGACAGCAGCAGCAATTTTTCCTGACTAATTTGAGTCTGTATTGGATAATGTTAATCCAAAAATTAATTCACTACTGCATTGAATTTAACCCTACAAAAATTAAGTGTCTTATTACTAAGTCGTAAGGAGTATATATATTAATATTTTTTGCCAATTACTGATGTTGTTATACAGTTAATATTTTATAAGGGTAGTTATCACACCCATACGAGAGCGTTTTAATTAGGCAACACTGTGTAAGCGCTAATCAACAGTTTTGTTCATATACATATATATTCTAAATATTTATATCATTTCCCGTTTGTGGAAGCTGTTGAGTTTTAACACCATTATTTTTCCCTTTACGATGAAAGACGAGTAACTACAGTAATTAAAGTGTGGCAATACATGGAGATTATGTTACTGTGCATTTCGTGAGTATTTTGTGTTAATATGTAAAAGAAATGAGAAATGCATGTCGAAACCGTCAGGATTAAACATGCAAATAGACTTCGTACGTTATAGGACTGTTGAGGTCAATCAGGGTGACAAAATCTGGTGATGATAAATACTCTTGACCGTCTCCGCCTGGAGGAATTTCGATAACCGGATATTGGCTCACAGCAGCGGCCGTATCGTATGCTGTAATAATAAATATAAACAATCTCGGATAGAGGTTAATATTACAATAACGATTGAGAAATTTAATATTTTTGTTCAATTATCGTAGGATACATTAACAAAGCTAATGGTGGATAAAAGGGTAACAACTTCCTCATCGGCAACGACATTTAGTTTGCTTAGCATAATAAAGTTAATGTTTGTTTGAAAGTCTATAAACAAAGAGCTTCATAAATCATACAAGCAGTACCTTGCTTTGTATGGTATAACAGGTGCATAATCCTCCTTATGTATTTTTTAAGTTTCAACACCTCATACTCTGCAAAAGTCTGTGCAAAGTTTAAAGTATATACACGACTAACTTTTAAATCGTCTTAAATATTTAATAAGGTACTTAGAGGAATATTTCCTAACGAGCAAGTAGTTTGGTTATTTTTTAATGTGATAATTTCCGTAATTTACTTGTCTTTAGACAAATTGTCTTTGTTTAATTAATAAATCATCATCAGCCATAATAGCGGCTAGTGAGTCTTATTATACCGATCAATAATATAAATTATCAACTACAATGAAATTACCGTTATTGTAATGTAATGTTTACAATTGACGTTACAATCTATTGAATTATTTTACGAGGTTCCCTGTTTGTCGTTCTTTGTTAATTAGATTCGATCGTGAGTTTTAGAAACATATTCATCGGAAAGGAAGTGATTCTGCCTGCTCTCATAAGAGGAAAAAAAATAAACAATGCAACAATTGAGTCCTAAATGAAATAAAGAAATAAACTAACATGAGCAATAAATGTGCCAAAGAAAACTAAAGGAAATAATCTGACTATTATTAAAATTCAAATTTAGGAAAATAATATTATTTATAGAGATGCCACTTTGGAAATTATTATTAATTAATCGAGTACTTTAACGATTTCTTTACGATTATCATTGAGAGTAGTTACGGGCAAATGTCACACAATGACTACTCCAGGAATGCTGAGTGTGCAATGATACTAAGGGCAGAGTCTCACGAAGTGTCCACTCCAATCATTCCATCAAATATTTCGAACGTGCAATGAGTATTAAGGGTAGAGTCTCACAAAATACCCCGTCGCAAATATTTATGTCATTACAGTACTGACGAGCAGAGTCTCACGACAGTACAATTGCTAGCGTTTGACCCAAAATAATTAGATGAATACTGAAGGACAAAGTCGTACGACAGTGCTCAAGACAACTGTAAAGAAATACAAATACGTTTACCTCGAAATTACGGTCACAGCTTTATATTATTTGAATGAATTAAATCATCCTATATCGGTAAAGTTTAATAAATAATAAAAACTTAGTATCTAAATTTTAGCATAAAGATTACTCTGTGAGAAAACTCATCCAATTAGGCTTATCTATATTTCTGAAACTGCACAAATCACAAAAGCAATTAACCACGTTAACAGTTGACTAAATAATGTTGTGCAATTTTATTTCTTTCTTTTCCTTGATCCAAGAACCGATCAGTTATTATATATAAATGTGTGACATCACAAACGATTTCATTTTGCATGGCAAACTGGACCAAGTTGCTCAAGGAGAGATGATTCATTTATTTAATAATTTTTTTATCGAAAAACATACTACGAAAGGATAAAAAACAAGAATAGCGTCTTACAGTGCGCATAATCTCCATAGTCCCCACGAACTTTTAAGCTGTAAGTGTTGTATTTTCCCACTTCAGTCAGCTTCTGTTATCTAAGGAGTAGGTAAACTCCTTTCGCAATTCGTGACGAGTTGGTTCGAAAGTAATAGTTTAGTATCCCTGAAATTGATATTGACGTCTTCCATTAAATTATAAGGCTCAGTTTCGTTTAGTAATTAGACTTTTAAATAGTCAGCTAATTGTATGTATGTATCGTAGCTCTACAAACTTACACTCCATTTATAAGAACAAAGGCTTTCACGGCCGGAATCCATAGTAGAATGAAGATTCGGGCTGTTGACCCAGTAGCTTTCGAGATATAATCTACGTTCACGTTGTCAACGCAGCACTACCACTGAGGATGTCAGCCGCACTAGCTGACGAAACGTCTGGACAGAAGGGTTCACTTAGACCACGTCCCTATAGCCCGAATCTTCATTCTACTATTTACATTCTATTTATCAATATTATTATTACAGATATACGTATGTGATTTGTCTTCATTTTCAACCAAACTTTTAAAGTTCTATTGACGTTTTTCACGACAAAATATTGACTATAACATCAGTTCAAAAATATTCTGACTTAGAACTAATTTAATAGTAACTTACGATAATGGAAAAGCTATAATCCTAAAACAATAAAAATAAAAAAGTTTGAGATGGGAAAATAAACTTTTGCACTAAATATTAGTGAAAAGGGAAGTTATTAAATATTTCTTTTGGTGTCCGACATGTCATATTGTTCGAACACTGAATTGAGTAATTGAAAGTTATTTCTTATGGCAAACCGATAAAAACTTCCCATATTGTTCCCGATGGAATTTCAACATTACGTCGGCAGCTTTATTTGAGTTTGTCTGGTTGTATAAAAGTTATCACGAAAGCAGATCGCTGAAAACTCGTATTCTTGAGATAATTTTGTTAAAAGTGTGACTTTCCACTGATGTGGGTCTCATGCTTGGCACCCGAACATCTCCCGTCAAGTGTCTGAAAATTGCTTTCATCAACAGAACAAAAGGGAAATGCAAAACTTTATGTCGACAAGCCTCATTATTATTGTCTTTTTCTCCATAATATACAGCATATTATAGAAACAATTTAACTTTAAAATTTTACTACACGACCCACGATTTTGTATAAACAATGAATTATTATTTATATAATAACGCAGAAGTTGTAGCATATTACAATATACATATGACAAACCGTAATACTTAGCATCTTATTAATTCAATTCAATTCAACTCAAAACAATATGAAAATTAAAAAAAAATTAAAAGTTATACTGCAGTATATGTATACATATGTTGTTCCCATTTAACGAATTCGGTCGCTAGCCATAATTTATTGTTGTGCCCTTTGCTAATTTCTCACATCGCGTTACGGGTATACACGTAGAACTTTCCAGGTCCGTATTAGCCTCGTTCGTGTTCTCTCCTCCTATCATAACCTTATAATCGAAAACGAAAAGTCGGGAGAATGTGTTTTAAATATTTTTTTTTGTAAAGAAGTACCTATTTCATAATTGCAGTTACTACTTGGAAGTTAATAGTTGTGCTAAAATTTTACTCTAATGGCGCTAAAAGGGTTTTTAGTATTCGAAAATCAAAGAATGTTTTCATTTGATTGCTTAGGATCATAAGGTTAGGTTAGGTTAGGTTAGGTTAAATTAAGATCATAAAGTTACGGCAGAGAAAGACAATGATGTGAGTGGTACCGTATTCATGTCCTTTTTCATTATACAGGAATTTAAACCTAAATAAAATTGTTTTCTGTTTTTTTTTTATTGGGCTATTTGGGTGAAGCCATTTGATAAATAAAAAGTTATTTTTGAAAATGCCGTGATACGGATGTTTCACCACTACCCACAAAGCCCGACTCATGATAGAGTGCCGGTAACCGTCAAGTTTTTAAGGAATTAACCTTTCACGAAAGATGAGGATGAACAAATATCATTTCTTAAAGTTCATTAGCGATATTGGGTTCATCCAATAAAAAAATGCAAAACTGGAGGAATTTTTACCTCTATTTAAAAAATGATGATGATGAAACGAAATTGCATAGATACTTCAGGATATCTCATGGCGAAACTCTGATTTTATGAAATACTAAGGACTGTCTAGAGAATTCACAATTTCATGTCCCATACTCTTATTTTGTAGAAAATATACATATATATATATATATATACAAATGGATGAGTTACTTATTTAGTCTTGCTTGGGACATGACATCTCGTAATTGACATTGAACAGCCACAGTGAGGAGGTAGATAACGAGCTCAATGGTCTTATAATCGTCTCAAAAATGATCACCAAGACCCTCACTATGACGTTACTTGACCACGTCCATCCAATGTGAGCGAATTGGCTTGGATTTATCCAATCCCAGCGTTCGTGACTTTATTGTGATCAACACGTTTAATGTGAAGATGAAAGTTGTCATATGATTTCGATGATCGCCGTGATTGTTCATTTTGGGTATACATATAAAATGTACATTGTATATATAATGTAATTTGTAACAAAATCCATAAAATGTTCTGGGTATAAACTTCAACTTCAACGAATTAGCAAATTAAGAATAAAAAACACAAAATCTCTTATTGCATTTTTCAAACAGCAGTCATTAGGAACCAAACTAGAAAGTGATGGTAGCGACATACTGAACTTACTGAAGCAGACTGAACGGAAGTCATTACTAACTAACTTTGTATGTGTTCCATAATATATAGGGCAAAAGATAAGTATGCTTAGATTTGCAGATGATATAGCAGTATTGGCATCTAGCAAGGAGGACTTAGAGATAGCTTTAAATAAAATGGAAGCGGTACTAACGGATCAGTACTGTATAAAAATAAATAAAAGTAAAATTAAAATACTAGTATGCAAGGGAAGAAAAAGTAGGGAAAGAGCGAATAGAAGAAGTGGCTGATTTTAGATATCTAGGAAGTCAGATAAGTCAGGACGGAAGGAGTAGTANGATTGTTTATTGTTACTAATTTTGCTATATAACAGTTCACAATGGTATTATTAAAATACGTAATCCAAACACCAACGCCAACACAAACACAAACACATTCTGTATTCAGAATAACAATAATAAATGATTACTATTTAATTTTCATTTATTTTCAGGTTCCAAATGGAATTCATCAATGTTGGGGATGCAATATATATATCTATAAGAGCCAAGCTTAATTAATGTAGTGTCTTAATATCCGTTACTTAGAAAACATTTGACAATCTAATCGTTAACATAGATTTCATTGTATTTTTAAGAGTATCTATATTGATTAATAAAAATTCTTTAAGACAACTACATTATACAAAAACAATAACATGAAAAACCAAGACGATGCCATCCTTGAGGTGTTACAAGGGGAGAAAATTGATCGCTGGCCAGCACCGAGAATCATTAAGATTTTTATTGCCAGTACCAAAACAGGTAGGTTTATTTGATAAAAATTTGCCTACAACAATTTTAATAGAACATTTTTTATAAAAAGTCTAAATACTATTTTTCATATCTCTAACTTCAGAGATTTACAATCTAAGAACAACCAAGAACATAGGGCAGATATTTTTAACCTGGAGTCCGTGGACCCCTAAGGAGTCTATCTCATGTGTGAATACTTATGTCAGATTTGCTTGATAGCGATAATAAATAATAATGAGATACTTTGAGTTCTTTTAGCATTAATAATAAATTAGTGAATTAATTTTTGAATGAATTTTACCCACTACACTACTTCAAATTAATGAGGAAGAATTGTTACTGCTGTCATTCCCTTGCCGGGAATCGAACCCGGGCATCTGATTTTACGCACTAGTACTCTATCACTAAGCTACAAGGAGATGATAGCAGCAACATTGAGGAGTATAGGTCACAGAATCGTCGAACTAATGTATAATCATTATTGTTAATAAGATTCTTTGAATTCTAGGGTAAAATTAATGTATTATCCAATTAATTTTATCCATTATTATTTTTTTATTTATTATTATAATTTTTGGATTTAATGCGATTATTTCTAAAACTGTCCGTGGTCGAAAACAACTCAATTGAACGTACTTACTAAAGTTTTGAAACTCTGACTTGGGCGATGAATTTCGCAAAACTGATTCTTAATAAAGGCTCGTATCATAAAACGAAGCTGCTGTACAATGTTGATTTCGATTNTATTTAATTTTCATTTATTTTCAGGTTCCAAATGGAATTCATCAATGTTGGGGATGCAATATATATATCTATAAGAGCCAAGCTTAATTAATGTAGTGTCTTAATATCCGTTACTTAGAAAACATTTGACAATCTAATCGTTAACATAGATTTCATTGTATTTTTAAGAGTATCTATATTGATTAATAAAAATTCTTTAAGACAACTACATTATACAAAAACAATAACATGAAAAACCAAGACGATGCCATCCTTGAGGTGTTACAAGGGGAGAAAATTGATCGCTGGCCAGCACCGAGAATCATTAAGATTTTTATTGCCAGTACCAAAACAGGTAGGTTTATTTGATAAAAATTTGCCTACAACAATTTTAATAGAACATTTTTTATAAAAAGTCTAAATACTATTTTTCATATCTCTAACTTCAGAGATTTACAATCTAAGAACAACCAAGAACATAGGGCAGATATTTTTAACCTGGAGTCCGTGGACCCCTAAGGAGTCTATCTCATGTGTGAATACTTATGTCAGATTTGCTTGATAGCGATAATAAATAATAATGAGATACTTTGAGTTCTTTTAGCATTAATAATAAATTAGTGAATTAATTTTTGAATGAATTTTACCCACTACACTACTTCAAATTAATGAGGAAGAATTGTTACTGCTGTCATTCCCTTGCCGGGAATCGAACCCGGGCATCTGATTTTACGCACTAGTACTCTATCACTAAGCTACAAGGAGATGATAGCAGCAACATTGAGGAGTATAGGTCACAGAATCGTCGAACTAATGTATAATCATTATTGTTAATAAGATTCTTTGAATTCTAGGGTAAAATTAATGTATTATCCAATTAATTTTATCCATTATTATTTTTTTATTTATTATTATAATTTTTGGATTTAATGCGATTATTTCTAAAACTGTCCGTGGTCGAAAACAACTCAATTGAACGTACTTACTAAAGTTTTGAAACTCTGACTTGGGCGATGAATTTCGCAAAACTGATTCTTAATAAAGGCTCGTATCATAAAACGAAGCTGCTGTACAATGTTGATTTCGATTCGGTAATTTTTCGCTGTGTGTTGGTGAATTAGTGAGGATTTTACAGATTATTAACCCCCCCCCTCCTTCTACACTTTATATGTCAACTAAGAGCCTAAATACCTATCAATTTTTAGCTTTCATTTCAAAAATAACGGGACCATATAAACCTTAATATCTTATTTCACCCCTTATTGTTCAATTTTAAAAGAACTGTAAAGCACATACCTATTCATTAATTCATGTCAATAACTTCAAGAATGACATTTCTATATAAACATTCATCCCTTATTTCATCCCTTAATGATCAACTTCAAACAGAAGACTGATTCACTTCTAATATTTATTTAAATCTGATTTCTTTCGAATTTATGCCTAAATGGTACTTACCGTATTTCTACCATTACGGGATGAAACTCCAAAAATGCTTTCTATGTTTCTATTTTGTTTATAAATTTGTCAAATGTACTTACAAATTATAGATCAACTCCCCATTTCAACCCCTTCGGTGTAGATTTATTAGAATCTAAAGAACATATACTTATTCACTTATTTATTTCCTAAAATAGTTGCAATAACTTTGAAGTTAGTAGAACAATCTAATATTAACTTAATGTTTAAACTATTAGTCATTGTTTCGCCCTTTTAGGGATTTAATATTAAAAATTTCTTCTTTATTGCACCCCTACGTTGTATAATGAATTCCTGTGCAAAATTTTATGTTGGGTTACAGCAAGCGAGAAAATTATCTAAGCTACTATAAATTGAAAATATATTTTGGATTATATTTTTTAAGTTAGATATTTAGTTTTTAATTATCTATTAATTATGTCAACTGAAGGAAATTTTGGGTGAGGTTTTTTCTGGTCATTTCAGAGACTTATCCCTATATCATCCTTAAAAAAATTATATCGTAGAACATTATTCAAAGAAAAATATAAAGGAACTCACTGTTTTTTGCTTTATAATGGTTTTCTTTTAAGTTTTCGCCGTCTCTCTCGCACTTATGTTCAATTATTGCTATTACATAATTTCAATTTTATAAAAAAGGGGCAGAAACTAGATACGTGATTGATTAAATCACGAGATCGTAGCAAATATCCAATGTGTTTTCGAGTAGCATTTTATACGTCACGGCTTCGTGCAGTAGCTACCGCAAGCTCATGTGAAAACGATAAGAAGGTTCTGTCCGCTTCGTATTTGCCCTTAGTTAAGTATAATTAGCTTCATCATCACCATCATAAGGTCGTCAGTCCTAAGACTGGTTGGACACGCACCTCCACTCTTTCCTATCCTGAGCCAATCTTCGCATTTCCGTAAAACTAGAATATCCCATTAGCTTCATATTGTTACCAATAATTAGTTTGAGTTTGTAATGTGTGGGTTAAGACTGATTACATGTTAAGTAATTTCTGAGGTGCATTCGTAAATTATATGAAGTAAATCATTCGAGAACAATTCTCTATTTGGTTGATTTCTCTAAGTGTGTAGGCAGCTTATCAAATTGAAGTTATTGTAAATGCTATGCAAATGCGTATATATTGAACAAGGTTACCCAGTGTTAATGTATATATGTATCTATCCACTTCTATTTCAGTTTGGTGAAACTGACGATAGGAACATGCTTTTGTGAAATTAAAGTTGATCCGCTTCACTAACATCTCATTTCTCATGGATTCTCTAGTGATTGTGTTTCTGATTTGGTTTCTTTTGATTGGAAGAAAGGAATAAAGCCCAAATAACACTTAATTCTATTTTGGATTCTGACGTATACCCGATCTTTTTTTGATGTGAAGCTATTTTCATTAGCTTGAAGAAATTTCGTTCATACCATCGTGATTTTATCGATTAGTAAATTTACTGTGGTTAAAGGTCGATACAGATTATCTTGTACGTATGGTTTCCGGTTCAACAACCTGTGCATTCACATTGTATGACATGAACCACTTCAGTTGGGTTTAGTCAGTTGATGCATTCTCATTTGTCTTGCAAAAATTATTCCGTTCAAATGATTTCTTACTTATTTGCATCGTCTTAACGTATGGGTGTAGTTATACAAAATATCTTTAGTACAAATTCAATTAATTAATGAAAATAAAATATTTTAAAAAGCAATTTTTATTAATCTAGGTTTTACGGTAGAATTACGATTCGGGATGAAGTAACGTGGTACAAATGAACTGTTACTGCTGAGATTTCGATCGTTCAAATTGTCAGCCGCAGTCGCTGACGAAACGTCTGGGCCTAACGGTTCATTTAGCCCGAATTATGATTCAACCCCGGATTTCGACCGCGAAAGCCTATGTTCTTATATATAGTTGTTACTGTTTCAATTAATATTTTTCTTAAAGTTTTTGTTAGTATGTTAGACTGGGCTTAACAAAACTACTTTTTATTATATAATAACATAATTATTACCTGTAAGACAAAAATATTGGTATTCAAGGGAACAAAAAGCAGGGAAAGAGCAAATATAAAAATTAGAGACGAAGAATTAGAAGAAGTGACTAATTTTCGGTATCTAGGAATTCAGATAACTCAGGAACGAGAAAAGAAGAAGTCACTTCTATGTTCGCGAACGGTTAATTTATGGATGCCAAACATCGACAGTGGTCGCAGCGGAAAAGAAAAGGAAATGAAAATGAGGAAGTATTGGAAAGAATAGGAGAACAGAGGTCACTATGGAAAGAAAAATAGGCGATATGGGTTGGTATGACACCTTCTCAGGCATGAAGGGCTACTCTAACTGTCTCTACATATTAGAAGCAGAAATAGGCTTTAAGAAGGGTAGAGACAGACCTAGATTAGATTACTGTTCACAAATAGTTAAGGATATGGGATGTTCTAGTTTTAGGAAAATGTTGAGGTGCGTATCCACCTAGACTTACTACTAATGACCGTATGATGATGATGATAAATATTTTATTTTGATACCTATATGTATGTATAGAAGTTAAACTAATTTTAGAAAACGATTATTTATAGTTTGCAAAAAGCGGTATCCATCCGATAAATATTGTTCCCAAGTGTACTGAACGGAAGCACAAGTGTCTGATACGATACGTGCCGGACAGTCTGAATTAATTCCTATTAAAGACATTAAATAATATTTTTAGGAACGTAATCGATATGTGCCTGAAACGATAAAACGTGCATGATAGTTTGCACCTATCTTTAGGTACCTACTACTAGAAATTGAAATGGGGTTCATTATCTTAAGATTTCTAAGATAAAACTACCCAGCCTTTATCAGCAAAAAACATTTACTGCATATGCTATTTCTAAAGCTTTCGTGCAAAAGTGGTTCGAATTTCTTGTTTCCAAAGATTTGTGGTTCATAAGGGTAACTGCAGTATTGACTTGACTGACTGTATCATATGCAGCAGTCTAGCGCACACGAAGTTGATTTATAACCGTTTGCAAAAATGTTGGAATTTAGGTAAGGTCACAACAGGTAACCTTTACCTCAAGTATATATACTCGGGTGAGGCGTCATTCGAACAATATTGAAATTCTGTTATGTATGTATGTTCTTCGATTTTTCATAGGTATTATAGTTCTCGAGTTATAAGCGGTTATGTACTGCGGGCGATGCCGCGATAGAAAATGCTAGTCTACAGTCGAGTATTCACATTCGTGTTGTATGAAAAGCTGTCTTCAAAGCATTTGTTAAAACCAATACCAAAAGTTTACGAACTTTAAACTCTATCAAAAGAGAACAGCGCCAGTTAACATCAGCTATTCCTTTTATCCTATCGGTTATTGTGATCTCATTTTCCGATTTTCAACATTCGAATTCTTTTGCCGTTTGAATATTTTTGATCACTGAAATATCAAGAGAAATTTCGTATTTTTAAGAGAACAAAGGTTGACAGTTTCAACTAGAAATTTTTATAAACTTGACGAATTCGCTTCTCAAAAGTAAATACGACATAAACGAATGGCAAGTTTGACTCAGAAACAGAAGTTCAGAGGAGAAGAGGTAGACCTAGACTAAATTTACAAGTAGTTAAGGATGTGGGATGTTCCAGTTTTAAGGAATTGTGAAGATTAACTCAGAATAAGAAAACGTGGAGGTACGTGTCCAACTAGTCTTAGGACGACGACCTTATGATGATAATCAAAATATGTATGTGAAAGGGTTCTGAACTGACCCGATCGAGTGAGGGTCGGATTCGCGCACAAGTGTTTTGTACAATAGTAAAATTGGAAATTACTTTTCTCGACTTACTGATTGATACGATAACCACATATCAACTAGTTATTTTATAGGAACGTTTAAATATTCTTGAAACTTTCTGTTTATGTGTAGGACACGATTGTTAATATTGTAATTATTATTGTATTATTGCAATAACTGTAAACCATTTTAATTATAATTTAAATCAGCAGAAATTTAAATAAATATGTTTACGTCCTGCTTGCTAATTTCTTTTTAAGAGTGCCTCATAGCTATGAGCATAGGTAGAACTAACTTCTTTTGCATTCTATTGACGTGCATGGTTTCCTCTATAATTCTTTTTTATAAGTATTAATATGATTTCCAATTTAGGATTTGCACATTACGTTCAATTTCAAGAACTTTTTGAAATAAATCCGTTTATACAGACAAATAAATATTTCTTGTAACATTAAGTTCATTGTTGTGATCCCAAATTCAGGCACTTATATATATGTCATATTAACCGTTTTGATTGTCGTGCATACTTCGTTTTAGGTTCAATCATAACGAAGTAAGAATACTTCATAAAATTGAATAATAAAGACTAGTGGAATGAGAGGACGAATACATATATGCCGGAGCATATCCCTTTATAATTAAAATTTTTAATTAAAACCGATTTTATAACAAAAGCATGCGGTGGCAAAGTTTAAAAGTTCAGCAGGATGAGAATTGTTTGATTAATGTTCAATTTTGTAATAATCCACACAAGAATATGTATAGTTGATAACAGCTGGTATTATAAAAGTTTTCTTTCCTTCCATTTACAGATAATTACAAAATGGTGTTTTAGTTTTTTTAAGAAAGAATGTACGCCACAAACCGAATCGTGTATACGTTGTCCAAATGATAAGTAATTGCAATAAAACACGTTAATGAAAATTTACATTTCCGAAACTCGAGTTTAGAAACTTCCGGATGCGGGAATACTTTTCCGACGGTAAGCTAAAAAAACATAAACCTGTCCCTCATTCCCAGGAATTGTTAATTTAATTTATTCTGTATTTTTCCAGGCTTTGCATTTTCAGATAGTTCTGTAGGTATACGCAATTCTCCACCACAGTACTATGTACAAAATGAGTCAGTAACGCTTTTCTGTTAAAACGTAATGCCCACTAAATGGGGCTGGTGAACTTTCTGTGAATCATTAGCAGGATAACACGATTCCTCTGAAAGTGTGAGCCAACGTCGGAAAAGAGACAAGGTCGACGTCGGTGATGCGCACATTACACTAACCATTTCCAGCTACTTTCGACTTCTCATAACTCAGAAACTATTACACCTACGTACTTGCAATTACAGGTTTAACAAGGTAATTTTGAATGCTTAAAATCCCGCACTTCATGAATAAACCTGTGATAGTCCTCTATTTATTAAGGTCTAAATCACCGACTCGCTCTCATGGACTACTGAATTATGTAAAGATGGAATGTAAATTAGAGGGATTGAGGCTGTCAGTGAAATGGTGGTATCTCATGCCTATATTCTATTGTCTACTCATATTGACCGCGTGAAGTACGGCGTAACCATGACTTTATTTTGATTAATTTGGTCAACACTAATGACAGTTGTGTGCAGAAGCAAAAAATTGCTACCTTTGCTAGTTTTTTGGAGGGATTGTAATATATACAGGGTGTAACTAAAATAAATGCAAAGTTTCGAAGGGTGCCAACTAGGTACAATACAATACAGAACTGTTGATATATCACTATTCACTGCGCTGTCAATTTATTTCTAAATTCGCTTCTGCAACGGTCAATTTATTTCTCCCTTTTTAGCGATCGTCTTTTCCTTTAAATACTCTAGTTTACTTTCGGAAGCCTTCTCGAAACGTCCAGATCGTTTTGTTTTTCCTTGAACTGTTTAACTGCTTTTTTAGAACGCAGGTATGACACACACATTTACAAATACGGCGCACACGAAGGAAGGCGCCCGCGGCTAGTCGGCGAATCGATAAGCAGATCACACACACGTATGCACGATCGCACAAAAACACGCTCGTGCTCGCTACACTGCCCCCTCCTTAAGGATGTTTCGTCCCGAAACATTTTCACTTTCCGTTTCGCAGGATCATGCCGGAATCTGCAGTTCTCGCCTTCACGACACCCGCTCCGAGAACAGAAGTAACAGTCCATGGTCTTCTCATGATTCTCTCTTCGAATGTGGGCTCGGAAGGAATAGTTCTTAATAATCTGGCCCACGCCTCCTCTTCATTTGCACGGGCGAATGGAGACAAGCGATTAAAATGGACTACCTTCGGCTTCCCATTTTGAGTTTTTTTAATTCGGTAGATCACGTCGTTAATCCTCTTCACTATCTCATAGGGTCCTTCCCAATTCTGTTGGAACTTAGGTGATAATCCATGGCGACGACAAGGATCATACAACAAAACAAGATCTCCAGTTTGGCAACCACCTGCTGTAGCCTTGATATCGTAGTTTTCATTAATCCTGTCACTAGCAATCTGTGTATGCAGACGAACCGACTGGTGGATATCGTTAAGCTTTCTTCGAAGGTTAGTAACATAATCTTCTCCAGCCAAGTTATCTCCTGGTTTACAGCCGAATTTGAGGTCACAAGGTAGTCGTAACTCCCTTCCAAAAAGGACACTGGCAGGTGTTTGGCCAGTCGTTTCGTGGATAGATGAACGGTATGCCATTAAAAATAAAGGCAAATAGCAGTTCCAGACCCTTTGGTGATCAGACACTACCTTAAAAAGATATTTAATCAAGGTTCATTGGCTCAACCAAGCCGTCCGGTTGTCGATGGAGTGGAATAGTTCTAGTTTTCTTTATTCCTAGGAGCTCGCATATTCCACGGAATGTAGCTGATTCGAAATTCCTCCCTTGGCCTGAGTGCAACTCCAAAGGTACCCCAGAACGACTGATCAACTCTTTCACAAGCTCCTCAACTATGGTTTCCGACTCCTGGTTGGTAAAGCAGTTCATAACAACCACGATGTACTTGTTACCTTTCTCGGACACTGGTAATGGATCCGCCACATCGATTACGATTAGTTCGAAGGGGCCACCGACATGTTATTGACGCATTGACGCCCTTGACCTTGTCTGTGGTCCATTACTCGCGCCACAGGTGGCACTTCTTACACCAATTCTTGACATCTTCCTTACAATAAAATCGCTCTCGAAATTTCCCAAGCGTCTTATTCACTCCATAATGACCACCAGACGATCCATCATGAAGATACTGCAACACCTCTCTAAAAACACGCTTCAGAATGCCATCCTCCAAAACCATGGAGTCCCACTGAGCCCATAATGATTTTAGTACTTGGGTTCAGGAAAAAATTTGCTGCCACGTTGGTCGTTTTCCGTCTCTTTTCCATTCCATCACCCTCTTCAAGTCCGGGTCGTTTTCTTGGTCGTGTTTTATATTTTCAGGTAACCTCTCGTCATCGATTACCGTGACGCGTCGAATTGCCTCTTCATTCTTTTCCATTCGATCACACTGCTTGCCGTCTGTTTGACAAGATTTCCTGAAAAGTACATCGGCATTCTTGTGTTCGGTTTCAGGCCGGTGCTCTACGTCAAAATCATATTCCTGTAGCTTCTCAATCCATCGAGCTACCTGGCACTCCGTATTCTTAAAATTCAGCAGCCACTTTAAAGCTGCATGATCGGTGCGTAGGGTGAATTTCCGTCCATAAGATATTTATAAAAATGTTCTACACCTTTGACAATAACCAGTATCTCTCGTCTAGTGATACAGTAGTTTCTTTCGCCTTTTGATAAGGTCTTGCTAAAATAGCCGATTACCTTCTCTTGGCCGTCTTGTAACTGCGAAAGAACGGCTCCCATTCCCACATTGCTGCCGTCGGTGTCCAAAATGAACATTCCATTGAGCCGAGGATATACCAGTACGGGGGCTGTGATTAAAGCCTGTTTCAAGGTCTCAAATGCCGTTTGAAAATCCGAATCCCAATGGATTTGCGGTCATTTTCGGTTAAACGTGTCAATGGTTTGGTGATATTTGCGAATCCATAAACATAGCGAGGATAATACGTGCACAATCCCAAGATGCTTCTTATGTCGTGCACATTTTCAAGCACTGGCAATTCCTTCACGGCCTTTATCTCATCTAGATCCACTGCCGCACCCTTCGTTGATACAACATGTCCTTCGCGGAAAAGGTGGCACTTTTTCGGACTGAGTTTCGAATTGGCCTCACGTTACCGCTGGAATACCGCTTGCAAATTCTGCAGGTGTTTATTAAAGGTGCTTCCAATCACTATGATGTCATCCAAGTATACCAAGCAGGTCTTTCCAACTTGATTACTCAAGATTTTCTCTATTAACCTTTCGAACGTCGCATAACTGTAAACTGCCATAGGCCCGTGCCAATCGAGAATGCGGTCTTTTCCTTGTCGGCAGCATCTAAAGCAACATACCAGTATCCGCTCTTCAAATCGAGTGTGGAAAACATTTTCGAGCCAGAGAGCATATCCAAGGTGTCATCAATCCGTGGTAGTGGATAACTGTATTTCTTGGTTACGTTGTTGAGCTGTCGATAATCCACACAAAAACGGGTTGTTTCATCCTTCTTCTTTACCAACACTGCCGGTGATGTCCATGGACTTGAGGATGGCTCAATTATGCCGGTGTCGTGGATTATTCGCTCTGCTTCTTCCTTCTTGGCCAGGGGCAATCGTCTAGGACTTTGATAAATAGACTACGCAATACCGGTATTGATCTTGTGTTTTACGATATTGATCCTTCCCCTACCATTCTTGTCAGTCTCAAATACGTCGGCATTCTGACAAAGTAGATATTACACTTTGCACTTCTGCTTACTGGTTAGATTCCTACGATACCTGTCAATCACTCCACTTATTTCAACAGGTACTATTTCAGAATTTACCTTTCCGGTCACAGCCTCCTGTCTATCTTTGATGAAATAGAATCCTTCGTCATTCAGTCTCAGAACGCATCTTCTTAAATTCATGTCAAAATCGTATTTTTGTAAAACGTCCAGTCCAAGAATTACGTTATTTTCAAAATCTGCCACAAGCACTCGATGGTCAAAGACAGTCTTACCGATTTTAGGTGACACGTTAGCTTCGCCATGAACAACCGCTTTTTCTTCGGTAGCCGTACGCAGAACCCACTTAGTTGACACGACCTGGTTAGAACCCTCAACTACGCTGGGTTTTACTATGCTCCTAGTGGCCCCGGTGTCCAAAAGAAATACGCATCTTCGCCCATTTATTTTTCCACCTAGGAGTAGACTGTCATTCTGGTGCCTCAAGGTCTTCGTAAATGCGATAAATTCAGGGTCTTTTTGTCCGTGGGTCAACGTTTGCCCCGTTATGTCGACCCTATCTAGTTTTCCTGCTGTTGACGTCGAGTACTTGGGGAAGGAGTACTTTTCCTATACTTCCTTCTCGTATGACCTAGTTCGCCGCAATTCTTAGCTTTCGAGTTTCTATATTACTTGGAGATGATTCGGCAGACGGTTTCATCTAAGGATTCTGACGAATCCGTTTCTCCACACAGCAGCCGAACCCTTCCCTGTTTGCTATAGTCCCGTTTAACAGTTTGGTACTCCAATAAACGAGCGAATGCATCAGCTAGCGTCTTAGGTTGGTCAAGGCGTATTCGTTGTTGAGTGTCACTGTCCCGAAATCCATCAGTAAACGCCTCCACTGCCAACCTTTCCATCAATTCTTCTGGAGTATTAGGATAGGTCAGTCGAGACAGTCTCGCAATATCGGCCTGGAATTCTTGTAGGGATTCCGTTAGTTTCTGCTGACGGGTTTTCAGTTGGATGTGATACAGCGCTGTTAAATGAGTGTCGCCGTAGCGCAACTCTAACCGTTTTACCAACTGTTAATAATCCGTCAATTCTTCCGGGGAAAGGGTGTTTAAAATGTCACATGCATCTCCACGAAGCGCAACGGTCAATGCAGTGGCTATTTCTTCAGGCGCCCAGTTATTCGCCTTAGCAGCCGCCTCGAATTGTTTGTGGTATGTGGTCCATGAGGACTTTCCGTCAAACGTTGGTGGTTTTACTCGTGTTCTGGACTCTACCGCTTCCTTGACTGATTTGGCTAACTTCGTTGAATGTACTAAATGCGCCAACATCCCCAATCAATTCTTCCAGCACTTTTATCTTCTCTTGTGTTTCTTGCATACAAAGAGATACAAAAATTAAATACGTCCATTATCATTCCTAAAAACTCGCAATCAATATGTCTAATGTCGTTGGGCTTTGTAAGCAGTAACTTTTCATACACTTTTCCAACTTTTTCATAGTTACGTGTTTGTTATCGTTTCATATCCAGAAAAGGCACTATCAGAATGCAATTTATGGTTGTTCAATGTTTCCTTCCTGACTCAATTTCATAATTCAAGATAAAGGGTAGGTTTTTACCATGTAATCGACTGTTTTTGTAAATTGTGTCGTAGCAAAATGCATTAGTAAATTAATTTTTGAATTAACTCTACCCACTACAGGCAACCTCAAATTAGTGAGGAAAAATTGTTACTGATGTCACTTACTCGCTGGTTTTACGCATCAGTACTATACCACTATACTACGACAAAATTGTTGCTGCTGTTACCTCATCATACCTTAGTGGTATACTGGTGCGTAAAACTAGGGGCCCGTATTCGATTCCCGGCGAAGGAGTGGACAGCAGCAGCAATTTTTCCTGACTAATTTGAGTCTGTATTGGATAATGTTAATCCAAAAATTAATTCACTACTGCATTGAATTTAACCCTACAAAAATTAAGTGTCTTATTACTAAGTCGTAAGGAGTATATATATTAATATTTTTTGCCAATTACTGATGTTGTTATACAGTTAATATTTTATAAGGGTAGTTATCACACCCATACGAGAGCGTTTTAATTAGGCAACACTGTGTAAGCGCTAATCAACAGTTTTGTTCATATACATATATATTCTAAATATTTATATCATTTCCCGTTTGTGGAAGCTGTTGAGTTTTAACACCATTATTTTTCCCTTTACGATGAAAGACGAGTAACTACAGTAATTAAAGTGTGGCAATACATGGAGATTATGTTACTGTGCATTTCGTGAGTATTTTGTGTTAATATGTAAAAGAAATGAGAAATGCATGTCGAAACCGTCAGGATTAAACATGCAAATAGACTTCGTACGTTATAGGACTGTTGAGGTCAATCAGGGTGACAAAATCTGGTGATGATAAATACTCTTGACCGTCTCCGCCTGGAGGAATTTCGATAACCGGATATTGGCTCACAGCAGCGGCCGTATCGTATGCTGTAATAATAAATATAAACAATCTCGGATAGAGGTTAATATTACAATAACGATTGAGAAATTTAATATTTTTGTTCAATTATCGTAGGATACATTAACAAAGCTAATGGTGGATAAAAGGGTAACAACTTCCTCATCGGCAACGACATTTAGTTTGCTTAGCATAATAAAGTTAATGTTTGTTTGAAAGTCTATAAACAAAGAGCTTCATAAATCATACAAGCAGTACCTTGCTTTGTATGGTATAACAGGTGCATAATCCTCCTTATGTATTTTTTAAGTTTCAACACCTCATACTCTGCAAAAGTCTGTGCAAAGTTTAAAGTATATACACGACTAACTTTTAAATCGTCTTAAATATTTAATAAGGTACTTAGAGGAATATTTCCTAACGAGCAAGTAGTTTGGTTATTTTTTAATGTGATAATTTCCGTAATTTACTTGTCTTTAGACAAATTGTCTTTGTTTAATTAATAAATCATCATCAGCCATAATAGCGGCTAGTGAGTCTTATTATACCGATCAATAATATAAATTATCAACTACAATGAAATTACCGTTATTGTAATGTAATGTTTACAATTGACGTTACAATCTATTGAATTATTTTACGAGGTTCCCTGTTTGTCGTTCTTTGTTAATTAGATTCGATCGTGAGTTTTAGAAACATATTCATCGGAAAGGAAGTGATTCTGCCTGCTCTCATAAGAGGAAAAAAAATAAACAATGCAACAATTGAGTCCTAAATGAAATAAAGAAATAAACTAACATGAGCAATAAATGTGCCAAAGAAAACTAAAGGAAATAATCTGACTATTATTAAAATTCAAATTTAGGAAAATAATATTATTTATAGAGATCCCATTTTGGAAATTATTACTAATTAATCGAGTACTTTAACAA